>NW_028278964.1:0-64879 GCF_059751315.1 Micrasema longulum
TGTGGTCCCGTGGTAGTATTGTGGACTCACGGACCAAAGGTCCCAGGTTCAAATCCCATTCTACCACAACTCGAATTCCATTTTTCCAGCACAAGTTGTTTACGACTTTTAGGAAATGGTCTGAAAATTTTAATATTTGAGTAAAAAATAAGAACTCAAGTATTTCCCTTTCAATTAAGCCGTTTCAAATAAAAACAGCCGTGAAAATACGACCTGACGGTTTGTACCCGCAAAAAATAATTAGTCTACTTTAAACAATCCGCAAATCATAATAATATTTGTAGAGTACTGCAAGACCTGCGCGCGTAGAAGGTGCGTAGGCATTTATTACGA
The DNA here is from genome assembly GCF_059751315.1 of Micrasema longulum. Lineage (NCBI taxonomy): Eukaryota > Metazoa > Arthropoda > Insecta > Trichoptera > Brachycentridae > Micrasema > Micrasema longulum. The sequence continues at coordinate 334 of NW_028278964.1, forward strand.
AATGATTGAACACACGTAGCATTAAAATTACACAAACAATTTCTTCAATATTGTTTTTTATTTATAGGAAACATATTCGTAAACCATATTTGCCGCAACAAATCGGTTTCTTAGAACAGGCATTTGTCGATTGCAACATTAGGCGTATTAATATTTCTGGCTTGCCAACCCTTCATATACTGAGCCTACTCTAGTACTAGCAGAATTTGCCAGAGTGTTTTTTGGGCCATTTTGTAACATTGTATGTATAAATTGTAAATATGTTATGTAAGTACATATGTAAATATTTTTATAATGAAAGTTAGAATTTAAAACCATAAAACTTGCTAGTAATAATTGATTCAATAAATCATCAACAGATGGCAGAGTGAATTATTTAGGAATAATAAATTTTATTAACATTATGGGTAAAACAAATAAAATATATTTATTATTTAACCTTAAATAAACTAAATTAGATTTTAAAAATGCCTAAAAATTAAGTATAAGCAAAGAAAAAAACAACAGTTCTTGTGTACCGTTTTTAATTTTGATTCATATGATTTACTTTTTTGCTCTATGTTTTTTAATACAAAGCATGATTATGTAACTTTAAATAGTAACAAAGCACTAAAATGGTACTTTATAACTTCTCAGCGGCAATGGGTATTTATTGAAATGTATATACATAAATACAAAGATATAATTTACAATTCACTATAATAATTACATTGCGTTAATTAATTGATTTTGTTAGTTTTTATTTATTTATAATTAACTATAACATAGTGTGTTATGTAATGGTGTGTGCAATTTCTCTTATTTTATTATTAATTTAGAATGTATAAGTACTTTAAATAACTATAATGTCATTATGATGGATTATTCGGATATTTTGGAAAACCTACCTTATGAACACAATAATACAATTATTGATGACACTTCGAAGTTGAGGAATTATGACTGGAATAAATATAATTTAAGAATTATCCACCAAAACATTAGAAGTATGTCAAACTTAGACACCTTTTTAGTATTTTTGAATAACTTTCCTAGTGAGTTTGACGTTATTGTTTTAACTGAATGCTGGTTGGATTTTCATTGCTTACCCAGTAGCGTATTGGGATATGATGAATATCATACTACAAATTATATAAATAAATGCTCTGGGGTGGTAGTGTACATCAGATCAGGGTTACATGTTGACATAACCGAAATCAACCTGTCGCAAGCAAATTGCTTAAGAATTACATTCGAACATAATCTTTGTATTCTTGCTATATATAGATCACCGTCCTTCGCAAATATCGATACGTTTCTTGACTCCCTCGAGACCATATTAAACGAAATGAAGAATTGTGCGAATCAGATCATTATTGGAGATACTAATATTAATCTACTACATGACAAACACATGCAAACAAATTATTATAAATGCTTTCTTGCCGAAAAGGGGCTGAAACTACATTTTGAAGCAGTAACTAGAGAAGAAAGTAATACTTGTATCGACCATATAATAACAAAGGGAATAAAATATTGCGATTCCTTTATTATTCATTCTCATATAACCGATCATCACACCATTTCTTTATGTATAAATTCTGAGACCCCTCGTATTAAAAAAAAAGTTTTAGAATATTCTACAGTTATGTGTGAAAAACTTGCAAAAGATTTAGAAAATGAATTGTGGAATAATGTATTTTCAGAGATGGATGTTGATAACGCATTAGAAAATTTTATTCATCCTTAAAACAACATATTTCCAGAAACACAATTTACAAATTAATTCCGAATAAAAAACGCAAATTAACACCTTGGATTACAGATCAGATTGTTAAAACAATACATAAAAGAAATGCACTACACAAAAAGCACGAGATAATCCAGGTGATATTTCAATAATATACGAATACAAAAAACACCGAAATTTTTGTAAGAAAGAAATTAGAATAGCCAAAGAAAATTACTATAGCAAAATAATATACGAAGACAACAATTGCAACCCACGTAAAATGTGGAAAATAGTTAGGGAAATTACAGGAACGTCTCTTACAAAAAAACCGCCAATCGAAAAAATGGAGACCAATGGTAATTATTTAAATTCAGATAGTAAATTAATAGCTAATCACGCTAATGTATATTTTACCTCTATTGGTAACTCCCTTGCACATAACATACTTAACAAAATTAAACTAAACGAAGACGCCCTCGTAAATAAAATTAATATTGTACCTACACTACATAAATTAGATTCAATAGCCATTACTCCCGGTGAAATCATAAGACAATAAAGTGTCTCAAATTGAGTAACACTACAGGACCAGACAATATTAGCTCAAAACTTATAAAATATATTCAGGATTACATTGCAGTTCCACTGGTTTAGGGCCTCTTACATATTTAATCTCAGCTTTAATACAGGAATATTTCCTAGGCATTTGAAGGAATCTTTTGTAATACCAATATTTAAAAATGGTAATAAACATTTAATCCAAAACTATCGACCTATTTCATTACTAAATACTATCTCAAAAATAATAGAAAAAATTGTTAAACAAAGATTAAGCTATTTCTTAGAGCATAACGACTTACTGTCTAATAATCAGTTCGGATTCAGGGCAGGATTAAGCACAGAAAACGCCATACTTAAGTTGACCGAGACAATTACAACATCTATAGATAATAGTAAGAAAAGCTTAGCGGTTTTCCTAGATTTAGCAAAGGCATTTGATACCATTTCTCATAAAATACTAATTAAAAGATTACAAAATATGGGCATTCAGGGAATTATCCTTGATTGGTTTAAAAGTTATATATCCAATAGATTACAAAAAGTAAAAATTGGCAATGAACTAAGTGATGCTGCAGAGTTAGACTATGGTGTTCCCCAAGGAAGTACATTGGGACCGCTACTGTTCTTGGTATATATTGACGGACTTTGTAGGAGTGAATCTCTTGGAAAAATAATATGTTTCGCTGATGATACAGTATTAATATATAGTGCCCCAAATTGGGCAGAGGTTCATGACAAAGCTAATAAAGATATGATGAGGGTAAACAATTGGTTGAACGACAATTTGCTTACTCTCAATGCAGAAAAAACAAAGTTTATCTGTTTCAGCCCATCTTCGGTGGGACAACCAAACTCCGGGTATGAACTAAAATTACATCATTGCATAAATAATGTAAATTGTAAATGTACACTATTGGAAAATGTCACTAGTGTAAAATATTTGGGTTTAAAAATAGATAAATTTATGAGATGGAACCTACAAGCTGAAGAAATTTCTAATAAAATAAAACGTTTGATTCATTTTTTCATACCTTTAAGAAATATACTAAGGATTAAAGAACTAAAACAATTGTATCATGGATTGGTAAATTCAATACTAACGTATGGTCTGATTGGCTGGGGAAGCTGCACTAAAACGACTATGGCTTCAGCAGCTATAGCTCAAAAATCAGTGTTAAGAGTTATATTAAAAAAACCATACCGATACCTGAGTGATTCGCTCTTCAAAGAATTTCAAGTGCTGGATATTCGTCAACAGTATATATTGAGGTCAGTAGCGGTCACACATCTCAACAGGGAAAAATACGCAAGGGTTTGTCATGTCCATGATACTAGACACTCCAATAAGGATCTGATTCTACAGAGAGGAGTCAATACTTTTTTAGCTCAAAGGCAGCAATATTATATAGGCCCGAGGGTATATAACCTTATCCCAGTTTCGTGGAAATGTGGTGGGATTGCCAGGCTGAGGAAGGTGTTGACTGCATTCTTAATCCATATTGGTCGGAGGGAGTCAGAGAATTTGTTGTCCGATGTAGAAGGACGTAAGCTGGTTGCTTGTTTTAATAGTAATGACTTGGGACTTAGGATATAGAGATTTTTGTATTATTTATGTTTTCTCTGGATATTCATTGTTTACCTTTAAGACTGAAAAAGCACACATTATGATAAAACTGTAAATACTTTTAAATATCATTGTAAAATACATAATTTACTGCCTTAGAACGGGGAAGCTATCCCTAGTTAGGCAGTTTAGATGAACCAACAGCAAAAATAAAAAATATGTATGCTTACTGTTACTACTGAATAAATTTGTTGTATAAATAATTACTTGTATATTGCTGTAATAAATATGTAAAATAATTAAAAAAAAAAAAATAAAAAAAAAAAAAAAAATAAAATAAAATAATACAACACTCTACAGACAGACTTTTTACAGAATTTCCAGTACAAGACATAAGATAAATAGACATAAAGACAATTTTAAGACATTTCCATCAAAATCCTGACAGGAATGACGGACAACAAATTTACGACACTAGGCAACGACAAAAGACAATACTTCTGCTCCCAAAGAAAAAAACAAATTACGGAAAAAGATATTATACTTTTCTGGCCCCTAATCTATACAACTTTTTAAGCAAGGACATATTGGTAAACAAAATGAAAAAAAATATTTTCAAAGCTAGAGTCTATAAATGGATTGCTAAAAAGACTAGACGGGAAGCTGAGGAATATGTTTCATATATAAGAATATAATTTTAGTTTCTTGAAAATCCTTTTTCGTTTTATTGATGTAGGTATGTTTTATTTTTTTTTTATTTCCCATGAATTTTTACACAATTGATGTGAAGTTATGTACAAGTATGTATAAAATAAATAATACACTGACACTCCGGAACGAGCCTGTGGGCCAGTGGAGTGGCTACATCCATAAATAAAAATAAAAATATACTGAATGTACCGTACCTATTGTGTAAACATTTTTTCGAACTATGTATTTGTATTTTATATTGGATTAAATAAATAAATAAAATAAAATGATGGTCAGCGCGTTTATCTACAACGCAAGAGGTCTCGGGATGTATACCCAAAGTATTTTCCATGACTTTTTATTTTAATAAAAAAAAATTGCTTTCGTGGTGTTATGGTCAGCGCGTTTGTCTACCATTCAAGAGGTCTCGGGTTCGATTACCGGCATGTTCGACAATATTTATTTAAAAAGGTGTTTTCATTCTTAAATATTTTACAGTTCCTGGACTGGTACCTGAGGCGTAAGACTAATCATCTTACCTTCGTTTCACAAAAATGATAAAGATACGCTGCGATTTGTGTACCAATGAAGTGCCCTATGCACCATTCGGTTTGGAAAAGGAATGATGAATAATGATGAGTATATTACCGATTTTTATGTCTACCGGTTTCGAGACCTTTATCAGAACACTCACTACACAACATTTTTGAATTTTAAAAGGCATTGCATCAATTTATTATCTCTAAATTTAAATACTTAAATAATACTTTGTTGTTTTATATTGTATACCTTTTATTAACTTATATCTGTATTTATAATTATTATTTTTCTACATTCTTCTAATTTTAAGATTCTTTTAATATAACCGATGGGAAAAAAATGAACTTGTGTTCTCTTTACTGGAATATATGTATGTTTGTACTTAATGTAAGATTAGTTTTTATATATTTTTATTTTCTTTTTCTTTTTACTTCATTTTTAATATTTTGCTACTTTTGTGTAAAATATATGTATGTTCTATAAACTAATAAATGAATAATAAATGAATAATAACTAACTAAACGTTTTCAGAGAATCGACGTCAAAGTAGCACAATGCGTGAGCGGGCTCACTGATAACAGCGAGATTTTAGTTAAGTGGACTGTATGGAAATTGTTACTCACTTCCGATTGTTTCTTATATGGAGAACTTCACTATTGCTGTAGTACGGATACCGATATAGTGTAGATGATGATGAACTGTACAATTTGTGGAGCGTGCAACGTTGCACGCTCCACGTTCGCGAACGTGCTCACTACTGGGAGCAGTTGCAGGAGCGCGGAGCGCAGTAGGTGCGCGAACATAGTGAAACAATGAGAACGAAATCCTAAAAACAAATATTTATTTATTACCGCTATGGAGTGGTGCATATTAAAGAGACTGTAAGAAACCTAATAAGTCGGGTTAGCTGTCACCTGTCATACCGAGCGGGGCCCACACGTGAAAGGAAACATACTGGAACTGTTACTTACTTTTGTATGTAAAAACTTAAGATTAATCGTCAAATTATCTTGTAATTTATGTGTTTTGAATTCTCGATATACGGACGCGTGCCGCCTAGCGCTATACAGCAGAGCCACAGATAATGTAGCTTATAGATGTTGCAGTAGTTTAGGGTTGCGTAGAAAATCCATAGAGTATAAATTCATGTCGGGACCTACCTGATTGACTTAGCATTTAACAGCCATTAATTAATTAATTATGGATAACTTATATAGCGCCATTTTCGTAATAAAATACCTCAAGGGCGCTTTACATGGTGATTCTATTGTTAAGTTAATTTAATTGAAGCTTTTAAATGTGTAATTTAATTAAAATAATGTATTTTGTTGTCACGAGCTACGGATTTATTCAAATGATTTAGAGAACAAGTGGGTTTTAAGTTTTTTCCGAAACATCACTTCACTTTCACAGCCTCGCACCTCTGCTGGGAGAGCATTCCATGCCATAGGGCCTGCGACCGCAAATGCGCGTTCACCAAATTTGGTGCGCTGTTTGCGTAGAGGTATAATAACTTTTCCTCTCGCCGTAGACGTAGCTGATCTAAGCGTGAGACGCCTGTCAGCTAGTTCATCTGGAATGCATAGTTCCCTTAGATATTCCGGAGCCGAGTTGTGTAGTGACTTATACATAAGCCAACAGAGTTTGTATTCGACCCTCTGTGGAAAACGTAGCCAGTGTAGTTCCCGAATGTAGTGTAGTGCCATATACAAAGCACCAAACCGTTTCCCTGTGAGGGTTGGTAGAGGGGATAGAACGCCATATCACTCTCTTTGCGTACAGACCTTGCTTCCTCTATATTCTAACTTATGATAATTCCAACTGTTGACATGTCTATCTTAAAATATTTGTTGAATTTGGACATGCAATTTTTATACAGAAAAGCAATAGCCCGTATAAGATTGCTTCACTCTCCATACTCTGATAACACCTTCCATAATAATTATCTCTGTGGACTCAATGAAATCCTTTTTCAGATCGACAAATAATGGGCAGAAAAGCTTTGGGTTTTTTGCAGAAAAACTTTCTGGCATGTTTCGTAAAGCAAATAATGTTTAATCTACAAGTATACACTTTCTTTCATTCATAAAACCACTCTGTATATCCCACACTATCTTTACTAAATTTTCCTTCTCTCATGATCAGTATTCTTCCATACATTTTGTCAACAGTGCTTAAAAGGTTGATAGCTCTATGATTTCTGCATTCCACACTAGACTTTGTATAGAGGCATAACATTCTCCAATCGTAAAGAGTGTATTTTTCCTCAAAACGTCAGTTTAAAAGCTTGTGCAGCCACAAAAAAAATAATTGACAACCCGCCTTTATAAACTCCGTAGCAACATTATCAAAACCTTGCGCATTTCCATTTATTAAATTATGTTTGGAAGCATTTCTTATTTCTTCCAAACTTATCTCTGTCGTACCATTCATCGGCATTTGAACTTAGGTACTTGAGAAGGTGTTGCACTGCTTATATTTCCCGAGTGTGTTTCGTACCCCTCCTCAAAGTATTCCATCCATCTCTTTTTATTAAACTATCATTCACCATTTTTTATTTTTTTCCCATTACTGCTGTCATACATCCTCTTTAATTACTTTGTTTTTTTAATTACCTCTTTCCAGAAAACTTCGATATTTTCATTTCCTCTCTTTTCTTCAGCATTTTTTTTTGTTCATTCACCAGTTTCACTCTCTTCTTATATTCATTATGTACTATTTTTTGTTCAGCAGACTTACTACCAACCAGTCAATTTACTGTCCACAGATTCACATTTCCCACCCGCTGAGAAGTCTCTAAAATTGAGGCTTCGTAGGTTATTAATTTTATTTTTTTAAATATATATATATTGTAACACGTTGCGACCCTTTTACGCATGTAGATGCTCATAAGATCATCTATATGGTGGGAAAAGCACCGAACAAAAATCAACTATATAAATTTTCGATTCCAAGTACAGTTCCAAATACTAAGTTCGTCCTAGATAATTTATTTAATAAGATAAATATTTTTTTTTGTTTTGTACACCATTTTGTGAAAGGGACCTAAACTACATTTCTACGGTATTTGTTACAATCAATATAGTGTAGATTCCGCTAATCAAGTTTTGTAAAATTTCGCGAACGCGAATCTTACTTGGGAGGATGCGCAGAAGCTGGCAGCCGACAGAGATGCTTGAAGGATCTTTGTGGACACCATATGCTCCAACTAGGGAGGGGACATGGAATAATGAAAATGAATGAAATGTTTATTTTATTCCTCAGCGCCTTGTATTTCTTTTGAACTTCTTTACTAGGATCATTATTTGACTGTCTCCTTTCTCGTATCATATCCGAGAGTTCATTCTTTCCTAGCTTGAGCTCAATCTTTTCCAATAAATCCTTCCGCTGTAGTTTTGATTGCCTTTTCCATCTCTTCCCAGACCCGGTTTACATTTACTTCCTCATTCGTCGTACATTCTCGAGTCTTTTCTATAAATTTATGTTTTACCTCATTAGTTGTAAATGTTTTAATATTCCAATTATGGTTGCTTTTTAACTGGTTATTGGAGTTAAAAATTAAGTGGATGAGATGACATAATATGTATGAATTTAAAATGAGTCGGCCTCGTGGTGAAATAATAATAATAATCATGGTTTATTAACAAAAAATAACAATTTCTTTATTTAATACATACACACTTAGGTAATAGATTTATCTGGATCACGTCTAGTCTGCCTAACTAGGTACAACCTGTTTTAAGGCAGACATTTTTATGCAAAAATGAACGATAAGATTACTTCTTACTCGTTAATTTATTATACAGTTATACAATATTAATTTATACCATTTATTATTTCAGAATGTTTTTGAGTAAATTTTCCGATTTTTCTCTATCTAAATCCGGCAACCAATTTTTTACAAATGTATTAAATTGAATCCGCGTCATGGTTTTGCAATGTTTGAGTAACATATTGAATATTTTGGTCATGTATATATAATATGATGGTCAGCGCATTTGTCTACCATGTTTCGGGTTCGTTTCCCGACATAGTTGATATGAAATATTATTAAAAAGGGTGTTTTTACACTAGAATATTTCATAGTCCCTAGACTGCAACCTAAAGCGTAAGACTGATCACCTTACCTTCTTGTAACGAAATGATCAAGATGCGTGGTGTACCAATGCAGTGCCCTATGTTGCGGAAAGGGAATGATCATGATTTAAAATAACTAAAAGAATTTTCACAAACTATTGTGAATAATTTTTAGTAATTCTACAGTTGGAACTTTCTCACCGATGTGATTTAACGAATGATGGATTAAATCACGTCTTTTAGAAAAGCTGTGTTCACAATCGGAGCAGGAATATATTATGTTGCCAGTATGACTTAACATATGAGTTTTTAAAGTAACTCTACGTGAACATTTATACTGGCACTCTGAGCATGAAAATGGTTTATCTTTAGTATGAGTTAACGAGTGTGATTTTAATTCACTTTTCAGTGAAAATTTATGTTGGCACTCTGAGCATGAGAATGGTTTCTCGCCAGTGTGAGAAAAAATATGTAATTTTAAATTCTTTTTATTTGAACATTTATACTGGCACTCTGAGCATGAGAATCGTTTTCCACCAGTATGAGTCAAGTTGTGAATTTTTAAAGTAGCTCTACGTGAACATTTGTACTGGCACTCTGAGCATGAGAATGGTTTCTCGCCAGTATGAGCCAGTATATGTAATTTTAAATGAGTTTTATTTGAACATTTATATTGGCACTCTGAGCATGAGAATAGTTTCTCACCAGTATGAGTCAACTTGTGAATTTTTAAAGTAGCTCTACGAGAACATTTGTACTGGCACTCTGAGCATGAGAATGGTTTCTCACCAGTATGAGTAAACATGTGAAACTTTAAACTACTTCTTTGTGAAAATTTGTGCTGACACTCAGAGCATGAGAAAGCTTTCTCGCCAGTATGAGTCACCATGTGTGCTTTTAAACTACTTTTTTGTGAAAATTTATATTGACACTCTGAGCATGAGAAAGGTTTCTCCCCGGTATGAGTCAGCATGTGGGATTTTAAACTACTTATCTGTGTACATTTATATTGGCACTCCGAGCAAGAGAATCGTTTTTCACCAGTATGAGTAAACATGTGTATTTTTAAACTCCGTTTAAGTAAACATTTATAATCGCACTCGGAGCACGAGAAAGCTTTCTCCCCAGTATGAGTCAACATGTGTAATTTTAAATTTTTCCGGACTACACATTTATAATTGCACTCTGAGCATGCCAACGGTTTCTTATCAACATGAGTCAACTTGTGCAACCTTAAAGTGTCTCTACGTGCACATTTATATTGGCACTCTGAGCATGAGAATGATTTCTCACCAGAATGAGTTGACCTGTGTCTTTTCAAAACCGTTATATTTGAGCACTTATATTGGCACTCTGGGCATGAGAATGGTTTCTCACCAGTATGAATCGGCATATGTGATTTTAAATGACTTCTTCGTGCACATTTATATTCGCACTCTGGGCATGAGAATGGTTTCTCACCAGTATGCGTCAACATGTGTGATTTTAAACGACTTTTTACTGAACATTTATACTGGCACTCTGAGCATGAGAATGGTTTATCACTAGTATGAGTCAACGTGTGCGTTTTCAAATTAGTTTCATTTGAACACGTATATTTACACTCCGAGCATGAAAATGGTCCTTTAACAGCGTGAGTCAACTTGGGAGATTCCGAACAAGACATTGTTTTCTGTATTGCTTGTAAACCTGAAACAACAATAAGAACAGGTGAACAACACTACTTCCGAGTGTATCACTACTACCATCACGCCATTTCCCGTAGGGGTAGGCAGAGAGAATCGACCGCCACACACGTCTATCCTGGCGCACATTTCCAGCTTCTTCCACATTCATACATCTTGTCATATGTCCTTCGGTTCCGCCTGCTTTCGACATGACCAGACTTAGGATTTTGGTTTGTTTGGTCATGCTACGTTTTCCTCGGTCGTCCTCGCCTCACATTACTGTTTATTTTCGCCATTTATACTTGTTTTACCATTTGTCCTACATGACCGAACCATCTCAGAGACCCTTTCTTAATCTTATTTATTCAATAAACGCCCAGAGGGCTCTTACAATATACAGTTAAGAGTACATAAAGTATAACAGAGAATAAATAAAAAATAAAATCATAACTATTACACTAAACACGTAATTAATTCTAAAAAAAAAAAAAAAAAGGAAATAAAGTGAAGATTAATAGAGAAACACATTAAAAAGGGGAGAAATGAGGGGTCGGCCATTCGATGAATAGGATAGCTGATTTGATAGCAGCGGGAGTGGTGTGGAGCCAGCCAGAAGTCCAACAGCTCAGCATAATTATTAGCTGTTCTGTGGATGCTCACCAGGGGAGGGGAGAATGCTGGGTGAAGTTTGTCCTGCTGTACTCACACTGGAACATGTGTCGGGTCTGGTGGTCCTCGTGGGTACACGAAAGTCAGGGACAGTAATTTTGAGCAATCTATTATGGTGCATATCACTCGCGCATTGGAGTGAGGTCAGCAATTATCCTTCTGGTGGAGAGCAATGGAAACCTCAACTCGGACATCAAAGTTTGGTAGCAAAGTTCATCTACAGGTTTACCCTTTTTGAACTGTGTGTAGCGTAAAAACTTCCGCTGAACTCTTTCCAAGTTAAAAAAGTTGCAGTTGCGCAAGGGGCTTCAGACTGATGATGCACATTCCAGTTGTGAATTAAGAGAAAATAATGCCTTACAAAGAGAACTTTTATTGTTTAATTTTGTATACCGACTAGTAATCTCGGATGTTGTTCTGCTTTGCAACATGTTAATTTCTTTCAAAAGGGTCGTATATCGTGAATTATTGTTTGATGCCCTTTTAAATGTTTTCTACTGAAGTTGAGATATTAGTTTCAAACTTTCTATCAATGTTCCTTCCAAAGTTTAAAGAAATACCCCTCTTTTTCACATACCTCTTGTTTCATCTAATTATAGGCAAAATTCATATTTATGGCGAACTTTTAATAATTTTAATGTAATAAATAAATCATTTAACATAGATTTATTTGCAAATAATCTTAATGACGTACGGCGTTTGCTTTCGAAATAACTCGTAGTATTTTTTCTTTTCTTTTAAATTTACATTTAATTACTATTCATTTTATGTTCGAGAATCTTTTTTAACTTACTGTGATGCTACTTGTGAAAACCTGTAATTGGCTTATTTGTTTTGTTATATAAATATGAGATAATTATAGCTGTTGGTTATCCAAATAAGTAAAATAAAATAAAATAATGCTTGACTGGTAAAAATGCCAAGTCGATCCGACACTCTAAAAAGGATTTAATTTGTAAAATTTGTGATCTTTTGATAGAAGCGCACAGATTTTTGACAAGTAAAACTGACCAACACACAGAGTCACTTATATTAGTAAATTTAAGATCCAAAGAATTGACCAAGTAACAGTTAGTCAATTTTACTTGTAGGTGATGTCACCGGTGAAGAGTTAGAGTTAGTAAGTTAGTATACGTTTTGTATTTGACAGATACGTATTTTTTTTTATAAAAAGTTGATTGATAAAATTTATTCTTTAGATTATTAAGTAAAACTTCTTCATTATTTGTTCTTTTTCATTTATGTTGTATTTCTGTGTTTATTTAACCTCCATAAATATTTAAAAAATGTATTATTGAAATAAAAAATCTCAAAAACATAATTTATGATTATAAAATAAAATACTACCTCCCTCAATGAACGAAACAAAAAGGATTATCTGCCAAATTTTACAGGTAAAATTGACGAAGTTTTTCAACAACAACAACAACAAACCAACACGCCGTTTCCCCGTAGGGGTAGGCAGAGAGGATAGAACGCCATAACACTCTATCTTGGCATACAGACCTCGCTTCCTCTACATTCATACATCTTCTTATGCACGCACGCCGATTATTCCTACTTTTGACATGTCCATCTTCAAGTATTTGATGGACTTGATCGTGCCATGTCTTTCTCGGTCTTCCTCGTTTTCTGCATCCATCAACATTTGCATCGTAGATCCTTTTAGTCATTCTTTCGCTGTCCATTCGCTCTACATGTACAAACCAACGCAGCACCCCTTTCTTGATTCTGTCAATAATGCATGTCTCAGCCTTACACACTTCACGGATCTCGACATTTGTGCACCTATCATACATCGTTTTACCACACATTCGCCTGAGGGATCGCATTTCGACAGCATTCAACCTACTTTCATCATTATTTTTCCAATTCCATACTTCGCTCCCATACATTAGAGTTGGAACTAGAACTCCGTTGTGAACTGCTAGTTTAGCCTCCTGCGATAAACATTTGTTTGCCAAAGTAGATTTTAGTGCACCGTTCACCCTGTTCCCGGCACTCACTCTCCTTTCAGTATCTTTATCGGCCTTTCCGTCCCTAGTAAACATACTTCCCAGGTACACAAATTCTTCTACCTGATTCAGAATATCTCCGTTCACGCTGATCTCACATTTAGTTATATTTTCATCCCTTTCAAAAACCATCACTTTCGAATTTATCGTTTTTCAATTAATTTTTTTTATATAAAAGTGATAATGTTTTTAAAATATGTTTATACTTAACATGGAACTGGCAGAGGAAGGATGAAAGCCGAGTGAACGCGGTTGAAATGGGATCTCTTAAACGTATGTGTGGGAGATCAATGTATGACAGGGTTACGAATGATGAAATCAGGCGAGAGTGTAAATCTGAGTCAAGTATAATTGATAAGATTAAGAGAGGGTCTCTGAGATGGTTCGGTCACGTAGAACGAATGGACGACGAAAGAATGGTAAAACAAGCATATATGGCGAAAATGAACGGCAACGTGAGACGAGGACGGCCGAGGAAGACGTGGCATGATCGATAAACCAAAGTCTTAAGTCTGGTCATGTCAAAAGCAGACAGAACCGAAGGGCAAGTATGACAAGATGTATGAATGTGGAAGAGGCTAGGATTGTATGCCAGGATAGACGTGTGTGGCGGTCCATTCTCTCTGCCTACCCCTACGGAGTAATGGCGTGATGGTAGTAGTAGTTTATACTTTACATTAAAGTTGAAAGTACCGTACATATAATGTAAAATTAGCAACCACCTACTTGAAAAACTGATCTTTGAGAAGCAATTGAACTCTAGAAAAACACTAAAATGGCTCCACTGAACATTATTGATTTTGTCACTTGGTCAATTTCTCTTGTATGCCTACGATATTATTAAAAGTTTATATCAGTTCTTAAGATTTAACTTAATAAAGCATAAATAAATAATAATGGAATTGTTCTAAGATTCGAAAACAAGATGGCCTCACTTGGATTGTTGGTTAAGAAGTATTGTGACGTAACGAGGGAAGCAGTTGTACAGCAGAGGACAGAAATAAGTTTTACTTACTTGAGGTGATTTCATTTTTAGGAGACGAATTAAAATATTCTTGTTTGACATTGGGGTGATTAATATTCATCCCCGTGCGGATAATTATAAGACTGGTTATCCTGGGCCGGTCAGGACTGGTCCCCGGTTCAGCCTTCACGGTAGCAACACCTGGCTCCTCGCTTCCGTGGGAACATGGCGCCCATTCCTCAGTGTGGAGAAGATCTCCTTCTGCATCGCCAGTCCCTGGTTCCGCCTTAATGTTCACTGACGCTATTTCCATTGTTTCTCCTGGGAGAAATATAAAATATTTGTATAATCTTGAAGTAAATATCATAAAAAATATGTGTAAAATATCGTAAAAAATATATGCCCAGTAAATGCCTAGACTTCCATATTCCCTTCTCAAAAATGTTTTCCCTCTCTGTTGAAATAAATTTAAATACGAATAACTCCCTAGGGAGGAAATCCAGCTAATCTGCAAGCATTTGGACATACTCAAACATTGTTCTAATATTCTGTACACATCGCGTGAATAATACGAATAACACAACTCTCTCGCCACCTCAACTTTATGCCAGCAATTATACTCTATGTCCTATCATCCACAGTCCACAGACGTAATATCAGAGCAGATAATGTGGAAGGAAATATTACTTACTTGAGTCGATTTCATTCTTAGGAGAGGATCCAAAACATTCCTGTTTAATGTCAGGATGTTCGATATCCATCTCTGCGCGGATAATTATATCATCGGTCCCCGGTTCAGCCTTCACGGTACCAACACCTGGCTCCTCACTTCCGAGGGAACATAGCGCCCCTTCCCCAGTACAGACAATATATCCTTTTACATCACAAGTCTCCGGCTCAGCCTTCACGGTAGCGACACCTGGCTCCTCGCTTCCGTAGGAACACGGCGCCCCTTCCCCAGTACGGAGACTATCTCCGTCTGCATCGTCAGTCCCCGGTTCAGCCTTAATGATCACTGAAGCGAACTCCATAATATGAATGCTAATAACCTGAAAAGGAAAATAAATTTTGTTGTCTTGATTAAATGCATATACAGACGAACTTGGTTATAATCTGAATTCGGGCAAAGAAATTTTAGGTTTCTGGGCCCCAAAATTTTCAATATGTTACCCAAACATTGCAAAACCATGACACGGATTCAATTTAATAAATTTGTAAAAAAATGGTCACTGGGTTTAGGTAGAGAAAAATCCGAAAATTTACTCAAAATACATTCATAAATAATAAATTAATATTGTATAACTGTAAAGTAAATTAACCAGTAGGTAGTATTATTATTATTATTATGGATAACTTATATAGCGCCATTTTCGTAATAAAATACCTCAAGGGCGCTTTACATGGTGATTCTATTGTTAAGTTAATTTAATTGAAGATTTTAAATTTGTAATTTAATTAAAATAATTTATTTTGTTGTCACATGCTACCGATTTATTCAAATGATTTAGAGAACAAGTGGGTTTTAAGTTTTTTCCGAAACATCACTAGCGCACTAAATTTAGAGAACGCGCATTTGCGGTCGCAGGCCCTATGGCATGGAATGCTCTCCCGGCAGAGGTGCGAGGCTGTGAAAGTGAAGTGATGTTTCGGAAAAGACTTAAAACCCACTTGTTCTCTAAATCATTTGAATAAATCCGTAGCACGTGACAACAAAACAAATTATTTTATTGAAATTACAAATTTAAAAGCTTCAATTAAATTAATTTAACAATATAATCACCATGTAAAGTGCCCTTGAGGTATTTTATTACGAAAATGACGCTATATAAGTTACCCATAATAAATAAGTAGACATGATCCAGAGAAATCTATTACCTAAGTGTGTATGTAGTAGATAAAGTAATTGTTATTTTTGTTAACAAACCATAATTATTATTATTTCACCACGAGGCCGACTCTATGATGATTATTATTATTATTAATGATCACGGAAATGGCGAGAGGAAATGTGGATGTTTAAACATGGGCAAAATGGTGAACGTTACACAGTGTGTAAAGTGGCCACTTAAACCAACCAATGACAGGTCATAAGCCCTGTAAATGCCTAGACTTCCATATTCCCTTCTCAGTATTGTTTTCTTTCTCTGTTGCAATAAATTTAAATATGAATAACTCCCTACGAAGGAAATCCAGCCAATCTGATTGATGATCTTTAAATGATTGATTTTTAAAACATTCCTTACTCTATATAAATATGCATATACATTTTCTAATTCGTTTAACTGGTTCACTGATATGGTCTTTCCATTTTAAGTTTTGGTCTATGTATACACCAAGATATTTAATTTTATCTGTTATATCAAGTACTGGACATGTGAGATCGCAGTAAGTTTTGTCACAATCGTTTTGGTGAATAATTATTTTTACTACTGAATCTAAATTTGTTTTGTTAAAAAAAAATGGGATGATTTTTGACTTTTCCGTATTTAAAGATAATATATTTTTGTCAAACCATAATTTTAATTTATTTATAACGTCATTAGCTACTAAATTTACTGAGTTCCAGTTAACTCCCTCGGAAATAAATATGAATAACTCCCTAGGGAGGTGATCCAGCCAGTCAGCAAGCATTTGGACATACTCAAAACATTGTTGGATGGATATTTATCTCCATTTTAAATTTAGAAAGTAGTATGCTTGAAAGTAGTATGCTTGTAAGCATTTATTGTATACGTAACAGAAATAAGTCATTAGGACTTATTGCACGAGGTAATATCACGCATGGTAAAAATAGTAAAGGTAATTGTTGAAGTAAATAACAATACCACACAATTAGCTAAATTGTCATGATCGTAGAACACCGACGGATGTGATTCGGATGATTAGCTTTTTTTTACTATCTTGAAAGAGTCATATGAAGACCTCATATTCCAGGTTTAAGAAATATGTGTATGCGGGGCCTATATGGGCAAACGCGGTCAGTGCAATTGAGAACCGGAAAGAAATAGATCAAGTCAAAGAAGGAACCGTGTGTTAGAAATACCACATTGTAAATCGAGGCTCGCACAGAGACATGCATATTTTATAGGGCCAAAAATTTTTAATTCTTTTTTACTGATAATATATCATTGATTACAAACTTTTAAAAACATGCACTATCCTGGATTCAAACGATAGATACGAACTCTTTTTTTCTATGATTTATTTTGTTGCCCTTTAATAATAAGGAATATTTTTGTGTTTTTTTAAATATTTTTTATTTCCTTTTTCAATTACTATGAAAAAAAATACCATATTATCTTTTGCAGAATATCTTATTTTTTCTTTCTTATTTTACACAAAAATATTATAACTGTCCAGTATTTATTACAGGAGCTAAAATTCATTAACATTTTCATGTCTTTGTGGGATTTTTTGTTTACTATTAATATGTATTTCATTGTTATGTAATTGTGCTTTATTTTTTTAATACTCTGTTTAATCATTTGTGTTTATTGTAAAAAAATAATAAATAAATAAAAATAAAAAAATTAAATAAGAAGTACACAAAGATTGATTGCACTAAGGGTGTGCAGTTCTTATAGAACGGTGCCTATGGACGCTGCATCGGTACTGGCAGGCCTGATCCCAACAGAATTGCTGGCAAAAGAATGTGACAAACTTTATAGGGAGTATACGAATATGACAGGTGACATAAAAAACCATGAGAGGCTGGTCCCACTGATGGATTGGCAAAAAAGGTGGAGCGAAGCACCGGGCGGCAGATGGACCTATCGACTAATAAAGAACATCGAACCCTGGCTGGCAAGAAAACATGGGAAAATAATGTTTAGAATGACCCAATGCTTGACAGGACATGGTGTGTTCGGAAAATTTCTCCATAAAATACATAAAACATCAACAGAAGCATGTGTCTACTGCGATTCAGAGATGGATGATGCAGAACATACTCTATTGCAATGTGATAAGTGGGGACCCGAAAGAGGATACACGAGGCGAGAATGAGGAACTTCAGCCCTACGGGAAATTGGATACAATAAATGTTGTCTTACGCGGGGTAAAAATTAGAGCATTAAATTGTACGACAAAGTTTCTTGAAAATGTACAGAAAAAATAATAAAAAATATTTTGATAAAAACGCGCTACTTTAAATGACGTCACTGGTTCATGTGAATCAACCTATGATCTGAAAGCTATGGAAGATTTCCGGTCTGCTTGTCGCTTCTGGACCAATGGGAAGAACTGAATGAGAATAAGCGGAAATGAACCTCTGACGTTACACGCGGAGATATTTCAGAAATACAAAACTTTGAAAAATCGTAGCGCCGATAATACGATATATAAATTTTTTTAAAAAAAAATTGACTTAGTTTAACAGTCTATTAACAAATATTTTTTTTTTAAAAAACACTGAACTTCCTCATTGCAAATACACGGAGACCTCTCACCAGAAAATATAGTAACACACACGTTAAAAACAAAGAAAAACTGGCAAACTGTTGCTTCATTTATTTTGTTCATTAACGCCCAAAAGGCATTTACAAAAAATAAAAATGAAATACATGCTAACATACTAAATAATAAACACAGAATATACAGAAAAAATATATGAAATTAGTTAAAAAGGATATAATAAAAAGTTTTACAGAGTAAAAAAAAACAATAATAACAAAGGTATGCAAGAAAAAACAGTAAGCATATAAACAAAAAATGCAAAGATATAAGCTTATGAAATAAATTATGTAAAGCAAACAATAAATAAAGTGTTACGGTAAGCAAGAAAGACATTTTTAAGTTAAATTAATAAAGAAGCTAGCATATATTATCACGAAAAAATAAGAAATAAAAATATGTATATATGAAATGCGTATTTGCCAATACTACAATGCTATTTGATATAATAGTAAAAAATAAAAAACACGTATAAGGTAATAAAAATAAACAAGTAAGTATTTTTTTAATTTATGGAATCGGATTGTCAATAATAGTTTGACGAGCAGCTACAAATAAACTTGATATTGTGGACTTATAAGATAGTAAAGAATTGGACAGAATGTCTGCAGCCGTTCCATAAGTGTTACCTAACCTACGCACTATGCAGCCTCGGTATCGATGATTTGTTTTGTCGGTTGGAAGAAGTACTGGAGCAATGAAACAATAAAGTACTCCTAGTGTTGACAGCGGGTACTCTAAAATTAATCAACTCAAGTATTTTCGGTGCGTCAAAAAGAGAGTTTACAATTTTATACAGTACAATGAGATCATTTATAGTTCTTCTTTTAGAAAGTGTTGTTAGGTTAAGCAGAATTAAAAAAAAATTAGTTATAATTCACATTTTGTATTGGAATGTTTAGTTTGTAGTTTATATATCGTAGAAATTGATGTTCAATGTTTTCTATATTATAAACATGAACATTATAGCAGGGTGACCATATTGATGAATTAAAATCTAAATTACTTCTTACAAGAGAACAGTATAATATTTTCAATGATCGGATTGACTTGATTTTTTTGTATTCCTCAAAATAAAGCCCAACATTTTTAATGCCTCGCTTGAAATTTCATTGACATGATATACAAAAGACAATTTTTCATCAAAAAATACCCCGAGATCCTTTATCACTGATACTGTAGTAAGATGAAACTATAATGAGAAAGATGGAAGAAGATGAAACCGAAAAACAAGAGTGCCTAGACAAAGGCAGTATCGTGGTAGGCCGAAAGGTGGGAACACGACTGCAAGGAGAAAAGGGGGGTTAAGCCGGTGTAAGTCCGGCACTACCCAGACAAGCTGGGTGTCAGCTGAACTCGGTTATTACGAGGATGACGGGACCGACTGAATTTGCTCGTTAAATAATATTAGTCAAAAATGCTGACAAACACAAATATAACACAATGGACAGACAATTGAAATGGACAAAACACATAAACGGACTCACTAAAGTAATGGCATCACTACATAGCCTCTTCGACAAAATTAAAGATTTTATACCAAGAAAGGAAAAAAATATTATGTACGAAGCCTATGTCAAAAGTAATTGAGTTACATGATCGCCTTCTGGGGAACTGGTAACAAGACAGACATAACGAGAATACAAAGACAACAAAATAAAATTCTGAAACTAACATACAACCTACCCTACCTGACCTCTACGACTGAACTGTACAAAAAAACACACCAGTTTGACATAAACTACTTGACTAAAATTGAGACTTTAAAAATTGTGCACAAAATAACACTGGGAAACATACAAGACGACGACATAATATTAGTCAAAAATGCTGACATACACAAATATAACACCCGACAACAACAACACTATCATATTGAAAAAGCAAAGACAAACACAGGACAGTCAAAAATACTACATAATGGACTTAAGTCGGTAGTGTTTAAACACTACAACGACCTACCTTACTACTTGAAAACTTTTACTGGAGACAAATTTAAAATCAATCTGAAAAAGCACATGATGACTGAACTAACTAGACTAGACGAGACATAAAATGACTAGACAATATTAAATTTTTAATTTTACCCTAACGGGTTTTTTAAAATTGTAAATAAATAAAAAAATAAAAAAAAGCATCACTCGTTATACCAGAGGAAGGTTTTTTAATCCAATCGCCATTGCATAATCACCATTGAAAATTATAATAAACGCTTGCGAACACAGCACTTTCTAAATATCAATTGCAGTGAAATAAACATTTGTAATTTTTTACAATGTTGACACTGTGGATAAGGACGGAGAAAATTTTTACACACTTCAACATTTTTTTCGCAACGTTCTTTTTTATAAATAACGAGGTGAACTCGGCAATGCTTTGCTATTGCTAGATTTGAGTTCTTGCTAAATAGATTAAATGAACACAATCGAAAATTTGATATCAATTATTGTATTTTTTTTATTTTTTTTATATTTATTATTTTTATTTTATTTAATTTTACAATACGCCCAAGGGGCATTTACAAAAAATATACAGGTAAGTACAAACATAGTGCGTAAAAATTTAAAAGATAAACAATGCTTTTTTGTATACATTTAGAAACAATAAGAAGCATAGTGCCATGCAAAATAAAAAGTGAAACTTTACATAGTAAAAAAGAAAAAAAAAAATTCAATGGATATAATAAAAGTAATTGAATTAACAAGCAAATTGTAAACAACTTGTAAAGAATTCAAACAAAAAAATAATACATTTTCATATACTTATAAGTATAAAAAAATGGTATCAACAAATTATTGTTAAAAACAAATATTGAAAATTAGTTAACAGTAAGTATATATGTGAAAATAATATAATATACGGTACACAAAAATATTTGATAAATTAATATCAGAAAGAGATAAGATAATAATAATACACATCAAAAACAGAGAAAGAATTGTATCAAAAAGAAAGTTTTATTACGACATAAAAATTTGTTTCAAACAGTGCATTTAAGAACGTTTTAAAATTGATAATTGTCGTATTAAAAATGTCTATTTCACAAGTAAATTTGTTGGCTAAGGAATGTAAACGCGGAATCAAAGAGTGTCGTGCATAGTTAGTACCCACGTATGTACTCGTAGTTGCAAACAATAACAGTATTTAGTCCAAATTAGATATGTACGTGTACTGTACGATAAATAGGTGTTCGAACAATAGGTGTTTTCCTGTAACTGTCTTGAAAAAGACAACTGCATGTCAGATAAAGTCAGTAAAAGTCGGAATAATCGGCGTGCGTGCATGAGAAGATCTATGAATGTAGAGGAAGCGAGTTCTGAATGCAAAGATAGAGTTATGTGGCGTTCTATCCTCTCTAGCTACCCTTACGGGGAAGCGGCGTGATAGTTTGTTGTTGATAGTATTAAAAAAACATGTCTCTAGTGCCATAATACATAGAGAAAATACGTAAATACGTTTGTATGAAGAAAAGCCAGACCGCGTTTCCTCTTAAGATTAAACATAATTAAGTATACTTACAAAAACTTACTAAAAAATCTTTAGTAAAAACCGTTCGGATAAACGTAAAAAAGATGTTGGAACTTTTCAAAGCAAGAAGTTTTAAACAGTACTAATTGATTTATCTATTTTAAATCCATGCATGCGGAGTACCTATTTAGGCTATCTACAGTGGCCTGAAGACCCGTGACTGAATCGTCAATAATAACCGCATCATCGGCATACTCTAGGTCGCAGTATTTGGGAGGGACAGATGGATATTCATCGATCTAGTGGAATTGACTTCCTTAGGACGAAGTCCATGAGAAGAGAGTAAATTCAATGAAAAAAACGTGCAAAAAAGTGCAGTGTCTCAGTGAAACTCGAACAACATAAAGATAACAAACATAATAAAGTATAATGAGTGTATAAACCACGCGCGGGAATAATGACAGGACGCTGTTTGGTGTTTTTAGTCAATATTTTGTTTAAATTATTTATACGTTTCTCGCATTGAATGGTTTGTTTCTTCGGCTAGGTATCGTCTGAGATTATGAGAAAAGATGTTTGCGTTAACGGTTCTTGGCTTTCGTACTTATTCAGGGAGTTTGTTAGTGTTTTAAGTGAGATGTGTCAAAAACTTTAATGGGTCCAGCGTAAGATAGGCGAACCTCTCACAAGTCAGTGATAAATAGGTTAAGGAAATTACCGGAAGTTTCTACTTCGATGGGGTCACTCCGTAAAAATATACTTATAAGAATATACTTCTAAACAATGATTAAATCGTTTTATTACGCAAACTTCGGAACTGTCAGAAATTACGAACGCGGCCAGAGATTATAAAGATATCTGTAGTCTGTGAATACTACATATAGATGTTGCGGCAGTTTAGGGTTGCGTGGAAAAGCCATAGAGTATAAATTTATGTTCGGACCTACCTGATTGACTCAGCATATGACAGCCATATACAAACAAAGCATCAAGCCGTTTCCCTGTAAGGGATGGTAGAGAGGATATAACGCCATACCACTCTCTCTCTTTGGGTACAGGCCTTGCTTCTTCTGTATTTTAACTGTTGACATGTCAATCTTAAAATATATGTTGAATTTGGATATGCAATTTCTCGGTCTTCCTCGTTTTCTGCACTCATCAAATTTCGCATAGCACATATTTTCAGCCGTTTTTTTGCTGCCCATTCGCTCTACATGCCCAAACTAACGCAGCCCCTTTCTTGATATTGTCGATAATGCTTGCCTCAGCCTTACACAATGTCATGAATGCATTTGAGGCTCTTAGCGTTGCTAGCAAAAAGCACGGCATCATCAGCATACTAAAGAGAATTTATAGTTCAATCAACCATCATTTTTTTTTTTTTTTCATAGTCTTTATTAAAAAAAATATACACATTATTACAATATTAATATATTATAAAAAAAACGAAGTATTAAAATGTATTTTGTCCCGATAAACTATTCAATAATAGTTCGTCATCAGGTGCTCAGACATTAGTTTTAATTAATAATAAAATAAAAAGAGTATATATATAATACTGTATAAGTATAAAATAATAAACATAAAATAATGAACAGATATAAATATATAAATAGTTCAAAGAATTTAATTTTTTTTAAGTAAGAAAATAGAGTAAAATAATACAATGAAAATTTAAGAAAAGCAATTTACTAGAATATATTTTAAATACAAGAAAAAAATTAAACGCATATATAAATAGTGTGTGCTCATAAATGTAATCAAAACAAGATAAAAAAATAAAACAGTAAATCGAAAATTTCAATTCGTATCTACAGAAAAATAAAAATAATAAGAAAATTAAAAGTACATATTAAAATTAAGATCATAAAAATGTAAAAAAAAAAGAAAAGGTTGACCTAAGAAAATAACAAAAATGTATTCAATGAGAGATAAAAAAATGTTTTACATAAATAATAAATCAATATAGGAACGTTCTGTCTACTAACCACTTACGTAATAAAAACGTAATTTTATTTTTACTATGACATGTTTTCATGTCAAGTGGCAACTGATATACATAATGAACAGCCATAGCGACATCACACATTCCTGTTTGACTATTTTGGAAGAGTCAAACCGCGAAGTGTTTTATCCATTTACCCCGATGCATACTGTGTTGTCCTTATACAGAAAAGCAATAGCCTGTATAAAATTGCTTTACACTCCATACTCTGATAACACCTTCCATAATAATTATCTCTGTCAACTCAATGAAATGCTTGTTTCGGACCAACAAATGAATGCGCAGAAAAGCTTTTGGTTTTTGGCAAGAATTTTTTGTCATGTTTTGTAAAGCAAATAATGTTTGATTTACGAGTGTATACACCCTCTTTCATTCATAAAACCACTCTGTATACCCCACACTATCTTTAGTCAATTTTCCTACTCTCTTAATCAGTATTCTTCCATACATTCTGCCAGCAGCAGCTTGCCCACCACATACCGCATCTGAGGACATAAGTCTCCTTGGCGGTGCCCACATACACGGAAAATTTGCTCGTTGTCAAACGAGAAAAGCTGTCCGAAGGAGCTCTCTGTAATCTGGTAGCCTTAGCTTCTTTGTGCTGAAAGAAAGTAATCCAGAAGTACATAATATGCACTTCATTTTATTGAGAAAAGAGGGAAGAGAATTCTTCACTGACTGGGATTAAATTGATTGGACATGATCAATTCGCCGAAATGATTACAAAACTTTTAAAAGCCTTGAAATTCTTTTTGGAAGCCACCAGATCTGTATATCCGACAGGACCTATAACAGGGCCACGGATAGTAGCGAGAAGCTCCATTCGGTAATCATAGAGAAGGGGAAAGGGACAAGACCACAGGATGTGTTCAGAAGATTGGTAAGGATATCCGCAGCAGCATGAGGGGGGTCAACAATATTAAAAACAAATATTTTTTAATTAGATTTACCATGTCCTGATAAAAACTGCGTAGTCCAGTGCTCGGGGATAACCCAAGAAGACTTTAAGCGCTGACAGATTGAAACACATTTTGCCAGCAGTGCTTAAAAGGTTGATAGCTCTACGCTTTCCGCATTCCACACTTGACCTTTTACTGCCTTATATAGAGACTGTGATGAATAAGATCCGGGGAAGCGAAGCACCCACCTGAACCTTTTCATCCACCGACCAGCAGAGCCGAATAAAACATTAGACCATTAAAACCTTTTACCAAGACAAATCCTTTCCATCCCGAGTGACCTATGCACCACCCGAATCCTCGAATTGAAACACATTTTTAAAATTCAAACTTGTTTTATTCTGATATTCGCAAGATATAGATCCCGATAGAGACAAAGATAACTTAATGATATATTTAAATTTGAAAAGCCCTAATACATTATTTATTTGAAAAATACCCGTGTGAACATTAAATAACCCTGATTGCCTCTTAATAAAGCATCTTAATATAGATACCGTAGATAAAGCTTATTGCTTTATTAATTAGAAAAGTGCATAAATATATCTTCTTGATAAATACTTTGATCTAACATTTTAATACATATCTCTGGAAACAAAGTCTTCCTTGATATCAAATCAGACATTTCAATATAATAGATACTTAAAACATTTTTTAGTTCGTGTACCTGCACACAAATCTGGATTTTCTCCCAAGACAGGAGTAGGTATATATTTTTATTTATATCCCTACAAAGATGAGGTAGAATTTTTTCAAATTCAAGATTCAGGATTATGGATATTCGAGCGTTTACAGGGCTCATGACCTGTCATTGGCTGGGTTAAGTGGCCACTTTATGTAGGTACTACAACATTCCCCATTACGCTTATTTAGCGAATATCCACACCAGGTAACATTTTTTGGTTTTTGTATATATGCTACGAATCAAGTAAACGCCTGCGTTTACTAGTACTTAATTTAACTCGACTGATGAGTCTTAACTACATAAAATAAAGTAATCTGCTAATTAAATACTTAAATTCAATATCAATGCATAGATGGCGCTTCCAACTCGCTTGTGGATGGGTTCTTGATTCGTAGCATATATACAAAAACCAAAAAATGTTACCTGGTGTGGATATTTGCTAAATAAGCGTAATGGGGAATGTTGTAGTACCTACATAAAGTGGCCACTTAACCCAGCCAATGACAGGTCATAAGCCCTGTAAACGCTCGAATATCCATAATCCTGAATCTTGAATTTGAAAAAATTCTACCTCATCTCTGTAGGGATATAAATAAAAATAGATACTTATAATTAGAATAATATGCGTAAAATATAAGTATGGTGGTTTTAACAAAAACATTAAATAATTCAATTTCCAAGATTATTTGTGACATTTCCAGATTTTTTCATTTCAATTAACAAAACTATTTTAAATACTTTTAGATTTTTACAATAAAAGTAGAAATCTTACACAGCACTTTCTAAATTTAATATACAAAAAATCATTGGAAATAATAACATATTTTTAAAATATCAGTGGAAAATTATTACAATACGGGTTCTTAGATTTTTTTTATTTTTTATTATTTTACATATTTATTACAGCAATATACAAGTAATTATTTATACAACAAATTAATTCAGTAGTAAAAGTAAGCATACAATTTTTTTATTTTTGCTGTTGGTTCATCTAAACTGCCTAACTAGGGATAGCTTCCCCGTTCTAAGGCAGTAAATTATGTATTTTATAATGATATTTAAAAGTATTTCCAGTTTTATCATAATGTGTGCTTTTTCAGTCTTAAAGGTAAACAATGAATATCCAGAGAAAACATAAATAATACCAAAATCTCTATATCCCAAGTCCCAAGTCATTACTAGTAAAACAAGCAACCAGCTTACGTCCTTCTACATCGGACAACAAATTCTCTGACTCCCTCCGACCAATATGGATTAAGAATGCAGTCAACACCTTCCTCAGCCTGGCAATCCCACCACATTTCCACGGAACTGGGATAAGGTTACATACCCTCGGGCCTATATAATATTGCTGCCTTTGAGCCAAAAAAGTATTGACTCCTCTCTGTAGAATCAGATCCTTATTGGAGTGTCTAGTATTATGAACATGACAAACCCTTGCGTATTTTTCCCTGTTGAGATGTGTGACCGCTACTGACCTCAATATATACTGTTGACGAATATCCAGCACTTGAAATTCTTTGAAGAGCGAATCACTCGGGTATCGGTATTAGATTAATTTAGAAAACATCGAATTCTGCATTGGCGATGGGCCAATATCTCGTAAGAAAATCTACATCTTGATTTAAAGGGACGAAAGTGGATTCCTCAAGTTCTTTATATTTTTTCCATGCCATTACTTGAAAACGCAAGACCAAAACTTTCGTCGGGAACCAATATGGCGATGAGCCAGTGGCGCCTTTGATACAAAATTTCTAGTGAAGCTCAGATTTTAAGGATAAGTGTAATATGTGAAAATGCTAAGTAGGTACCTATAGTAAATAACACAGTACGGACCACGTTTGTAGGCATTTTTAAGCATTTTTATATTGGTTGCTAGTTTTTTTATTATCATAATGTGTTGATTTAATACGAATTAAAATAAATATTAGGTACTGGTGAATAAAAATGATTTAGTGAGGCTCAGCCTCACTTGCTTCATATGCTCCTTCGACCCTGCGATGAACTGCATTACTCTGCATCTTCAGATTCTGTTGGTAGTTTCCGTGTAAATAAATCAAAAGTCTAATAGCCCGATAAACATCGTGTCCTTGACTTGAAGGAATACGCATATTTTTATTTATTTATTTATTCATATTTTTCGCTTACAAACTATAATTAATAATAAAAATAATGTGACCTCACTGGGGTTTCCCGTGCCGAGGACACTTAACAATTTAGTTTTTTTTAATTACATTTGAGAATAAACAAAGAAGACTCACTTAAAAAACAAACATAATTAACAAATATTCAGACAGTTTTAAAAACAAGGTATTTATGTACATCTATATTATCTATATTACAAAACACACAATGAAAACAACAAAAACCTAACATAAGCCATACAGTTGTGGAGCAGTTGATTCAGCATTGGTATGGGCGAATGAGACAATCCATTTTACTTCTACCTAGCTCCAATATCCATTTTCTCATTATGTTATGAAAATGCGTTCAGCCATTCCATACTGTGGCGGCTCGACACGCTTCGAGATTAATTTCTCACACGGTCATATAAAATATTACTTCTACCCAATAAATAAATATCAATACATATATTAGGACGGAAAGGGATCCTGTCGAATTCAGAAAGTTATTATAGACGCAAGATTAGTTTTCAATGGTGGAGATTACAGATTATTAAGGCGCTTACCGGATTAACCGAAGCCCTTTCTTGTCTCGGCCGATGCACGTCTTATTACGTCTCCGCCATTTTGCTCCGTTTCTAGAAGTGAAGCGCACGGCGTGACAAGTCTACCGCCAAAAGTATTGCCAGCACAAGAAACAAAAAAAATGTGATGAAGTACTTAAATATATTTTTGTCACAAGATATAAAAACAGCCCTCCTTCAATCGGAGAGAGTGTATTCTTCCTTAAAACATCGGTTTAAAAGCTCATGTAGCCATCAAAAATTCTATTCGATAAATATATTTTTACCTCCTTAGTTGTAAATGTTTTAATATTACAATTATGGTTGCTTTTTAACTGGTTATTGGTCTAAAAGCTAAATGGATGAGATGACATAATATGTATGAAATAATAATAAATAATAATCATGGTTTATCAATAAAAGATAACCTTTTCTTTACCAACTACATACACACTTAGGTAATAGATCATGTCTAGTCTGCCTAACTAGGTACAACTTGTTTTAAGACAGACATTTTTATGAAAAAATAAACAGTAACATTACTACTTACTAGTTAATTTATTTTACAGTTATACAATATTAATTTATACCATTTAATATTTAAGAATGTTTTTGAGTGAATTTTCCGATTTTTCTCTACCTAAATCCAAAAACCAATTTTTTACAAATGTATTTAATCGAATCCGCGTCATGGTTTTGCAATGTTCGAGTAACAAAGTAACATATTGAATATTTTAGTCATGTATATAATATAATGGTCAGCGCATTTGTCTACCATGCAAGAGGTCTCGGGTTCGATTCCCGACACGGTTGATATGAAATATTATTAAAAAGGGTGTTTTCACACTAGAATATTTCACAGTCCCTAGACTGGAACCTGAAGCGTAAGACTGATCACCTTACCTTCATGTAACAAAATGATCAAGATACGCTGCCTAGTGTACCAATGCAGTGCCCTATGCAACATTAGGTTATTACATTATTCCAGCAAGGAAATGATGATGATAGATTTAAAATGAAATTACTAAAAGAATTTTCACTAACTATTGTGAATAATATTTAGTAATTTTACAGTTGGAACTTTCTCACTAATGTGATTTGACAAATGATTAATTAAATCACGTCTTTTAGAAAAGCTGTATTCACAATCGGAGCAGGAAAATGTTTTGTTGCCAGTATGAGTCAACATGTGAGTTTTTAAAGTAACTTTACGTGAACATTTATACTGGCACTCTGAGCATGCAAATGGTTTATCTTTAGTATGAGTCAACGCATGTGATTTTAACTCTCTTTTCAGTGAAAATTCATGTTGGCACTCTGAGCATGAGAACGGTTTCTTGCCAGTATGAGTAGAAATATGTAATTTTAAATTCTTTTTATTTGAACATTTATACTGGCACTCTGAGCATGAGAATAGTTTCTCACGAGTATGAGTCAAGTTGTGAATTTTTAAAGTAGATCTACGTGAACATTTATACTGGCACTCTGAGCATGAGAATGGTTTCTCGCCAGTATGCGCCAGTATGTGTAATTTTAAATGAGTTTTATTTGAACATTTATATTGGCACTCTGAACATGAGAATAGTTTCTCACCAGTATGAGTCAACTTGTGAATTTTTAAAGTGGCTTTACGTGAACACTTGTACTGGCACTCTGAGCACGAGAATGGTTTCTCACCAGTATGAATGAACATGTGAAGCTTTAAACTACTTCTATGTGAAAATTTATATTGACACTCTGAGCATGAGAATGGTTTCTCACCAGTATGAGTAAACATGTGTGCTTTTAAACTACTTATCTGTGTACATTTATATTGACACTCCAAGCATGAGAAAGGTTTCTCGCCGGTATGAGTCCGCATGTGGGATTTTAAACTACTTATCTGTGTACATTTATATTGGCACTCCGAGCATGAGAATTGTTTTTCACCAGTATGACTAAACATATGTATTTTTAAACTCCGTTTAAGAGAACATTTATATTCGCACTCTGAGCATGAGAAAGCTTTCTCCCCAGTATGAGTCAACATGTGTAATTTCAAATCTTTCCGGACTACGCATTTGTAATTGCACTCTGAGCATGACAATGGTTTCTTATCAATGTGGGTCAACTTGTGCAAACTTAAAGTGATTCTACGTGCACATTTATATTGGCACTCTGAGCATGAGAATGATTTCTCACTAGAATGAGTTGGCATGTGTTTTTTCAAAGCCGTTATATTTGAACACTTATATTGGCACTCTGTGCATGAGAATGGTTTCTCACCTGTATGAATCGGCATGTGGGATTTTAAACGACTTCTTCGTGCACATTTATAATCGCACTCTGGGCATGAGAATGGTTTCTCACCAGTATGCGTAAACATGTGTGATTTTAAACGACTTTTCACTGAACATTTATACTGGCACTCTGAGCATGAGAATGGTTTATCACTAGTATGAGTCAAAGTGTGCGTTTTCAAATTAGTTTCATTTAAACACGTATATTTACACTCCGAGCATGAGAATGGTCCTTTAACAGCGGGAGTCAACTTGGGAGATTCCGAACCAGACATTCGTTTCTGTATTGCTTGTAAACCTGAAACAACAATAAGAACAGGTGAACAACACTACTTCTGAGTGTATCACTACTACTACTACTACTATCACGCCATTTCCCGTAGGGGTAGGCAGAGAGAATGGACAGCCACACACATCTATCCTGGCATACTTTTCCAGTTTCTTCCACATTCATACATCTTGTCATACATGCCTTTCGGTTCCGCCAGACAGGACCAGGCTTAGAATTTTGGTTTATCTGGTCATGCTAAGTCTTCCTCGGTCGTCCTCGTCTCCTGTTACCCTTTGTTTTGGAGTCATGAACGCGCATAATCGCTCAATAGAAATTGCACGGAAAAATATAATTAAAATAATTTAATACATTACAACAGAGATGAAGAACATTTAAGATAAGGTAATATGGAAGTCTAGGCATCTACAGGGCTTATGACCTGTCAATGGCTGGTTCAAGTGGCCACTTTACACACTGTGTAACATTCACCATTCTGCCTATATTTGAACATCCATATTCCTTCAATTGTTTCATCTGTTGATGTTTGTGAAGTTAAAGAGCTGAAACCTTTATTTATGCGGGTGAGATTCGTCTAGTTGAATTATTTCACCTACATACTAGGCAACGCCTGAAAATATTATTTTTTCAATTTTTATACTTCTTCATGGACCAGGTAATTTATCAACAATTGTAATATATATATAAATAATGTTATACACCGCAAGACAAAAAAAATTACGAGTTTACCTGCTACCGCGCCCCTTGACTTTACTGAACCCTTTTTCTAAGAAATCCTTTATCGATACCTCTTTCTTTTGTTTAATAAATTAAGGACACTATGTGTCACCTTTCTACAATATTTACATTTTAAAATGTCTCAACAGTCTTGTTTTACCCGCGTTTGAGTGAACATAACACAACAATCATGGAAAGTGCAAAGCAAATGTCGATTGCGATAAAATCCAAAATAATCACATTGTCGCAAGAAAACATATCTAATTGTGAAATATCTCGTCGAGTTGGGTATTCAGAAGGTGCAGTGAGGTTTTTATTAAAAAAAATCCAAGAAACTGGATCCATAGAACGGAAAAAAGGAAGCGGACGGGGGCGCGTGACATCTGCCCGAGATGATCGCTTAATAAAAAAAATTGTTATGCGCGATCGATTTTTAACGGCACCTGAAATACACGCAGAGGTGCAGTCTACCAGCACATCAACATTTTCAGTAAAAACAGTGTCCAGGCGGCTGTTGGAGCATGGTTTCCAAGCACGGAGTCCCGCAAAGAAACCATTACTCACGGACAAAATGAAGAAGGCAAGACTGGATTGGGCGAAAGAGCACCAGAATTGGACCTTGGAGGATTGGCAAAATGTTGTTTTCTCTGATGAATCAAAATTCAACCTTTTTGGTCCAGACGGCAGAAAGATAGTTCGACGAAAACGTGGGGAAAGATATCATCCGTCGTGCGTCACTCGAACCGTTAAACATTCACCCTACGTGATGATTTGGGGGTGCATGACAGCATACGGTTTAGGACCTCTAAATTTTGTACAGGGTACGATGAATGCCATTCAGTACAAAAAAGTGTTAAAAAAACATATTATTCCAACAATCGAGGACATTACGCAGTATACCGCGGACCCAATTTTTCAGGACGATTCTGCGCCGTGCCATAGAGCCCGCACTGTGAGTACAAATATATATATATTTAAATGCATTTTGTGACCACATGATAAATAATTTATTGTTTTTTTATAGATCAATGAATTCAAGGAGAAAATTGGCTTAAAATCGTTGACGTGGCCCGGGAATAGCCCTGATTTGAACCCGATAGAAAATTTATGGGCGATTATGAAAAAAAAAGTCGGGAAAAAAAAATCAAAAAACATTGAGGAATTAAAAAAAAACTTAATTCAAGTTTGGGAAGAAGAAATAACATCAGAAATTTTAGATTCGCTTTACGCTTCTCTAAATAATAGAATTTTACATGTTATAAAAAATAAAGGTGAATTCACTAAGTACTAAATATTTTTAAATGTTATAAATATGTTTAAATGTAAAATACTTTAATTTAAAATAAAGCGATAAGAACCTACTTCTTAAATATGAATTAAAAAATAACATGTCTTTTATTATTCCATCACAAACACTCGACCATAAATGAACCGTTATGGGTCTCTAAGGTTCGGGTAATCTGATACCTGATATATAATGGCAATTTCTAAGTACAATTCATGAGTAAGATTTTTTATTTTAACCTTGAAATAACGAGTAGTCATCACATATTTCAAACAATATAAAAAAAACTAATTAAATATCAAGAATAATTCATTATATGTCAATTTTAGTTTTTTTTGAGAGCTCGTAAATTTATTTGTCTTGCGGTGTATATTATATTTGTAATATATATAACTCTGTTGTAATATGTTAATATAAACAGCTCCCCAGGGAGTTGAATCCATTTCATTTTCATTTCTTTTTTTTTTGCACCACAACAGGCCAGGAGGCCCAATTACAGTTGTGAATTACATTACAGAACAACCAGGCTTGAGAAAAATCACATTTTTAATTTTTGTGTTCTCACCGGGAATCGAACCCGGAACCTTCCGTGCGTGAGTCAAGCGTCTTGACCACTACACCATCCAGTCCTTGTCTACAAAAATTTGGACAAACTCAAAATATTGTTGTTAAAATAATTTACAAAAAACATAGACTATTTCCTAGTAATGAACCATACAGAGAGTGGACTCCTTAGTTTTAGAAAATTATATTTATTTCAGTGTTGGAAATATGTTTACTTGAATAGGGAATTGTTTAGTAATAATTTAAATCGTATTAGCAATAGATCTGATAGTGTACTGTCAGTTCCAGGATGCAGAACTAAGTTCGCACGGAGGCACTCCTCACATGTTGGTCCAAGATCCTTCAATCTTCTAACCAAGGAACTACAAAACATTAAAACACTGGTACAGTTTAAAGTGTTTCTCTGTTAATCTTCACTTTATTTCCTTTTTCTTTTTTTTTAGAATTAATTACGCGTTTAGTGTAATAGTTATGATTTTATTTTTGTTATTCTTTGTAATACTTTATGTACTCTTAACTGTATATTGTAAGAGCCCTCTGGGCGTTTATTAAATAAATACGATTAAGAAAGGGTCTCTGAGATGGTTCGTTCACGTAGAACGAATGGTATTTCCTCAACTCTTCCATCTGTTGACTTTTAACAAGTAAAAGAGCTGAAACCTTTATCACGTGGGTGAGATTCATCCGGCTGAACCAAATCACCTACTAGGCAACGCCTGGAAACAATTTTCCAATTTGAATACTTCTTCTTTTACCAGGTAGTAATTCAACAATGTTTGATTATGTCCAAATGCTTGCGACTGGCTGGATTTCCTCCCTAGGGAATTGTTCGCATTTAAATTTATTTAAACGGGAAATGTGGATGTTCAAACATGGGCAGAATGGTGAATGTTACACAGCTAAACCAGCCGATGACAGGTCATAGGCCCTGTAAATGCCTAGACTTCCATATTCCCTTCTCAAAAGCTTTTTCCCTCTCTGTTGAAATAAATTTAAATGCGAACAACCCCCTAGGGAGGAAATCCAGCCAGTCTGCAAGCATTTGGACATAATCAAACATTGTTACTGGTACCTGAAGCGTAGGACTGATCATCTTACCTTTAAGTAACAAAAATGATCAAGATACGCTGCGATTGTTATACCAATGCAGTTATGGCCAACGCTCAGACGCTGAAGTCTTTGTGGGCATTTTTTCCAATTTATGTTGTAGCTTAATTTTAAGATGTATTTTTCTAAAGTGTATTAATGTAATTATATTTCTTTGTAAATAATATGTGTATGGAAAAATAAACAAATAAAAAAAAAATTCGCCCTACAATTTGTTTTACCATTTGTTCTACGTGAACGAACCATCTCAGAGACCCTTTCTTAATCGTATTTATTTAATAAACGCCCAGAGGGCTCTTACAATATACAGTTAAGAGGACGTAAAGTATTACAGAGAATAACAAAAATAAAATCATAACTATTACACTAAACGCGTAATTAATTTTTAAAAAAAAGAAAAAGGAAATAAGTGAAGATTAACAGAGAAACACATTAAAGGGGGGAGAATTGAGGGGATGGCCATTCGATGGATAGGATAGCTGATTTGATAGCAGCAGGAGTGGTGTGGAGCCAGCCAGAAGTCCAACAGCTCAGCATAATTATTAGCTGTTCTGTGGAGGAATGTGTATTTGACTACACATTTTTATCCATAGTTGTGCGGTATGGCCAATAATCCCGAGATTATGATGAGCATTGGTTTGTATGTTCCTGATGATTACCTAACACAGCGTCAGCATAGATTGTTTCATATTCCGATATGCAGGACCACCCTGCCGTTGGAAGGGCTACCGCTACGCTGAACAACATCGCTCTGGATGTTGATCTGTTCCATGTATCGAAGGGGTTTTCCGGAGCAGGATTCTCCCACTACTTTGACAAAAGTCTCTCATAGAAAAAAAGAGTTCATATCTTTAGTTTGAATCCAGGATAGTGCGTGTTTTTTAAAAGAAGGAAAGTTTGCACGTGCATGGCATTCCAGTATCCGTGAATGTACAGTAGGTTGATATAAGTACATATAAAAAAACATTTTGAATATTATGAATTCAGATAAAAGTGTATATTAAACTATGTTTATCATAGAACTAAATATTTTTTTTTTTTTAATAATTAAATCTACCGACCACCAAAACAAAAGATTTTGTTTAGTATTATTAATATTCAAAGCATTAACTTTTTGGTCCAACATTTTAATATTATGTCCTTTGAAAAATAATGTCCCATTAATTAATAATCAAGTAACTTTCCAATATAGTCCATTATTGGATATTTCATTGTAATGGTCACCCTACCCTCCCCCTCCCTTTTTCCTCCTTTTCCGATTGTTAATCCTTTTGAAATATTAGCTTCATAAGTCATTTACCCTCGGTGGTGGCGTAGTGAAGCATGTGTCTAACCTGCATGTCGATTTTATATTTTTGCAAATCTACTGTGGTGAAGGTGTGTAGTGGTATTTGCATGTTGGTGTAGTGTTGTTGTCCTGACGAAGAGACGGGTTACATCTCGAAACCGGTAGACAGATAAGTCGGTGAGTGGTTTTATACTAATTTTATTAACATGATTTTGTTTAGCTTTAACATATTACAACAGAGATGAAGAACATTTAAGAGAAGGTAATATAGAAGTCTAGGCATCTACAGGGCTTATGACCTGTCAATGGCTGGTTGAAGTGGTCTAGTGCGTGGCCTCAAGCGTTGCCTAGTATGCAGGTGAAATAATTCAATTAGATGAATCTCACCCGCATAAATAAAGGTTTCAGCTCTTTAACTTCACAAACATCAACAGATGAAAGAATCGAAGGAATATAGATGCTCAAATACGGGCAGAATGGTGAATGTTACACAGTGTGTAAAGTGGCCACTTAAACCAGCCAATGACAGGTCATAAGCCCTGTAGATGCCTAGACTTCCATATTACCTTCTCTTAAATGTTCTTCATCTCTGTTGTAATATGTTAATGTTAACAGCTCCCAGGGAGTTGAATCCAATCCTTGTCTAGTCTTATGTATAATCTCTGTTGGCTTATGTATAAGTCACTGCACAACTCGGCTCCGGAATATCTAAGGGAACTATGCATTCCAGATGAACTAGCTGACAGGCGTCTCACGCTTAGATCAGCTACGTCTACGGCGAGAGGAAAAGTTATTATACCTCTACGCAAACAGCGCACTAAATTTGGTGAACGCGCATTTGCGGTCGCAGGCCCTATGGCATGGAATGCTCTCCCAGCAGAGGTGCGAGGCTGTGAAAGTGAAGTGATGTTTCGGAAAAAACTTAAAACCCACTTGTTCTCCAAATCATTTGAATAAATCCGTAGCACGTGACAACAAATAAATTATTTTTATTAAATTACAAATTTAAAAGCTTCAATTAAATTAACTTAACAATAGAATCACCATGTAAAGCGCCCTTGAGGTATTTTATTACGAAAATGGCGCTATATAAATTATCCATAATTAATTAATTAATTGTCTACAAAAATTTGGACAAACTCAAAATAAATAGGTGCGAAGGTTTTCACGGTCACTGTTATCAATATTATGTATCTTTTTTGGGTAATACCGTGTATGTTGGATTTGATCCGACGTTTCGGCTACCATTGCAGGAGCCATCTTCAGGGAAACTCAAAATATTTTGTTTATCGATGAAATTGAAAAAGTACTCGGGGACATTGTGGAGAAATATTGTATACTATTGATGGGCGACACGATGTTAATATAAACCTCTTGGATCATAATATTGAAACTGTTCTAAGATACGAAAACAAGATGGCCTCACTCCTTACTCCGGTTGTTGGATAAGATGTGTCGCAACGTAGCGAAGGATGCAGCTGTACACCAAGGACAGACATAAGTTTGACTTACTTGAGGCGATTTCATTTCTAGGAGAAGAACCAGAATATCCTTGTTTGATGTTGGGATTATTAATATTCATCTCGGTGCGGATGATTATAAGACTGGTTATCCTGGGCCGGTCAGGACTGGTCCCCGGTTCAGCCTTCACGGTAGCGACGCCCGGCTCCTCGCTTCCGCGGGAACGTGGCGCCCCTTCCCCGGCACGGAGAATATCTCCTTCTTCGTCGCCAGACCACGGTTCAGCCTTAATATTCACCGCGGCTATTTCCATTGTTTCGCCTGGGAGAAATATAAAGTAAATATTTGTATAATCTTAAAGTAAATATCATGGAAAATATGTTCATAATAAATATTTACGATTATTTAATTTACTGTGCACTAATTTTTACAGTACTACATTTTTACAACAAACAAAACATATTTTTATATGTATATATATAAATATATTTTACAAATGAAAATGGTTTTTGTTTAGACAATTTAGAAGGATTAGTAATTAGTACAGCCATTAATCAAAAACTTCAAATAATAAATAATCAACAATATTTTGAGTTTGTCCAAATTTTTGTAGACAAGGACTGGATTTAACTCCCTGGGGAGCTGTTTATATTAACATATTACAACAGAGATGAAGAACATTTAAGAGAAGGTAATATGGAAGTCTAGGTTCTCTTGTTCTCTAGGTTCTCTCTAGGAAGTCTAGTTCTCTTAAATGTTCTTCATCTCTGTTGTAATATGTTAATATAAACAGCTCCCCAGGGAGTTGAATCCAGTCCTTGTCTACAAAAATTTGGACAAACTCAAAATATTGTCGATAAATTACCTGGTCCATGAAGAAGTATAGAAATTGAAAAAATAATATTTTCAGGCGTTGCCTAGTATGTAGGTGAAATAATTCAATTAGATGAATCTCACCCGCAAAAATAAAGGTTTCAGCTCTTTAACTTCACAAACATCAACAGATGAAAGAATTGAAGGAATATAGATGTTCAAATATAGGCAGAATGGTGAATGTTACACAGTGTGTAAAGTGGCCACTTAAACCAGCCATTGACAGGTCATTAGCCCTGTAGATGCCTAGACTTCTATATTACCTTCTCTTAAATGTTCTTCATCTCTGTTGTAATATGTTAATAATAAATAATCAATTAAATTTAACTTCGAGTCCACTTTGAAAAATATTCCCGTTACGATTCATTTTATCTTCTTTCTCGCTCATTCTTTCATTTTTCTGTCTCTTTAATACAATATTTAATAATATAAATAGCAACGCGAGTAATTATAAGTTAGTTTAATTCCTGACGATGGGGTAGTAACCTCGAAACCGGTCGAAGTATAACTCTAAATAAAAGTGGTTTATACAAATTTTTAAACATATAAAAAAGGCGCCTTACATATGATTTAATTTTTCTTTTCAAAATTCTCAATAATATAGCTGATTTGCCGTATCTTTTACAAAATATTGGTTTCCGTTGTCCTCTTCGCTATACTAGATTAAATTCCCTTTTTTATGTACCAACTTGTAAAAACAATTATACCTCGAATTCATTCATTAGACGTACCTGTAGAAATTATAACGGACTCAGTATTGATGTAGACATTTTTAACTGCACGATGCATTTGTACAGAAAATTTCTTCATGGGGTCGATTATTTGGGATAGTTGCTGAATGTGCATCTTGAGTGGTTTATGCTATGTATATGTGCCGCATGTAATGTATATGTTTGTGTATGTTTTATATGTGCGTTCGTGTGTGTGCGCGGATGGCTCGGAGTGTACATTCGGTATTTTTATTTATTTTAATTTATTACCTCCATGGAAAACGCAAATGTCAACAATTATTCTTTTCTCACTTAAAATTCTTATTTATTTTTTTGTCACATTTAATGTTTATATCTTTTTAATTTATGAAAACTTAATTGGTCTTTTTATGTTAAAAAATTGTTGTTTTTAATACTTATTTTGTATGACTGTATGTTTTTTGAATAAAATAAAATAAATAAATATAAGTGAAAAGTATTATGATGCATAAATACTTTAACACAGCAGTTTTGTATAAAGAACATATTTAAATATAAAAAAATAATTAAACGATGTGTGCAGAAAGATTTTTTTTTTTTTTTTCTTTAAGAGGTACAAAACATAAGTATATAATTAGGACATTGTCGAGTATTCTATTGTAGAAGCGTACGCAGTGCCCTACAAACGATAATAATAATAATATTTACCTGATTTATATAGCGCCATTTTTGTGAAAAATCACCTCAAGGGCGCTTTTAAATTTTTTAAATGGTGTATTTGTTGCACAAAAATACATAATTAAAATAATACTCAGTCCCGATACAGACATCTACTGAAGAAATATTCCACAAATCACAACTTATGACACCAAAACAATTATACGCTAAAACAATACTCACTTACAGATTCAAAAACTACTCTTACTCAAATGAAAGACATAACCCCCACAAATCATCACAAACAAATAATATAAACACTAGATCATCAACACAAAGACAACTTAAACTAATACAAACTAACACCACATTCGGACAAAGGGATTTTGAGCATTATTCAATTAAAATCTATAACTACTTCCACTATCTATGAAAACAATTAGTAACGAGAAAATAATTAAAAAGGCTATAAAAAAATGGATAGTGGAGCTAGGTAGAAGTAAAATGGATTGTCTCATTCGCCCAAACCAATATTGAATAAACCGCTCTGCCGATAATAAACCGATCTTATGTTAGGTTTTTGTTATTTTCATTGTGCGTTTTGTAGTATAAATTATATAGATGTACATTTATACCTTGTTTTTAAAACTGTGAATATTTTGTTAATTATCTCTGTTTATTAAGTTAGTCTTCTTTGTTTATTCTCCAATGTAAAAACATTTCAAAAAAGTTTATTGTTAAGTGTCCCCGGCACGGGTAACCCCAGTGAGGACACATTTTTTTTATTATTAATTATAGTTCGTAAGAGAAAAATATGAATAAATAAATAAATCAAAAACACATAAACTTACAATCTAACAAAGCTAAAGTTACATATTATATTACGATGTGCATACTTTACTTAGCATAAATTTCGGGATTACTAATTTGTCTTTACTTCTAGTATTGTAATTACGTTGGTCGCTATTTTTTTGAAAGAAAACATCGCGTGAATAATACGAATAACACAACTCTCCCGCCACCTCAACTTTATGCCAGCAATTATTAATTATTACCAGGCGCGTTCCGTCCATAGATACTGTGGATGCGTCGCATTCCTTGAAATTTAAAAAATAATATGAAGTTTTCAAAAAAACCATTCAAATATGAATTCCTGAAATTCTCACTGAGAACGTTCGGGTGCACGCGATTCAAACAATGCGTATGCGTATTTCCTATACCAACGTACGTACTGAATATCTAGGTATCTTGTTCTTAATAGTATTTGTTGTGTACGCGGAATGCTGCTTGTCGAGTTGCGTCTAGTTCCCATAACTTTTGTTCTAATTTCGTGCATGCGCTTTAGGTTCAAAATGTTTTAGATTTCTCTTTCGAGACTAGGAGAGATAAGAAGCATCCAACTTGTATAATGCAAAGAAAAATCGACTCTAATAACGTTTATCGTAAAGTTTGAAGTGGCGCATTATTGACACTTTGCCCAAATTTATGAACGTCTCGGGTGGTGTTTTAATGTTTATATTGTTATCTCCTTTTCACACCTACGGGGACCGTCCTGGAAGACCATCGATGGCAAACTTTCAGCTTTGTTGAGGCGAGAGTGCTGGCTAACGATAAGGTCTCCCGGAAGCGTCTGGTGATGTCCACATGCTTCACTTGGGAGTGGAAAAAGAAGAAAATAAGAAAATTTACAGCTTCACCTCTAGACGCGCCTGTGCTCTGTCAATTTATTGATTGTCAACTATTATTACTCTAATAGACAGCTTATATAGCGTATTAAATAATTCTGAATAAACCTACTAAAATAAGGAACATGATGGCTTTTTGTCAGCATCCTTACTGATAAAGGTCACCGCACGCGCCTGCTATGCTCCATCATCCACAGTCCACAGACGCAATGTCAGAGCAGATAATGTGGAAGGAAGTATTACTTACTCGAGTCGATTTCATTCTTAGGAGAGGATCCAAAACATTCCTGTTTAATTTCAGGATGTTCGGTATCCATCTCTGCGCGGATGATTATATCACGGGTTATCCTAGGCTGGTCAGTGCTGGTCCCCGGTTCAGCCTTTACGGTAGCAACACCTGGCTCCTCGCTTCTGTAGGAACATGGCGCCCCTTCCCCGGTATGGACAATATATCCTTTTACATCACAAGTCTCCGGCTCAGCCTTCACGGTAGCGACACCTGGCTCCTCGCTTCCGTGGGAACACGCCCCTTCCCCAGTACGGAGACTATCTCCGTCTACATCGTCACTCCCCGGTTCAGCCTTAATGATCACTGAAGCGAATTCCATAATATGAATGCTAATAACCTGAAACGAAAGGAAAATAATATTGTTGTCTTGATTAAATGCATACACAGTCAAACTTGGTTATAACGGTCACAGAAATAGCGAGATCTCGGATGTAAAGAGGAAAAATTCAAGACATTTTAGTTTCTGGATTTATCCAGACATTTATTCACTTTTATAACGAGCTACTTCTCGGACATACTGAACAAAAATATTTATTTATGCATCAACGGTTTAAAGAACCTTTTACAAAAAAATAATAATTTACAGTAATAATCACAGCAGTGCACAATAATCATGTTGTACATAGTATAAAATAATAGAATAATTAAAACTAAAATATTTAGAGAACATACAGGATGTTCTTTCCACAAAACTACACTCACGAAGGATGGGACGCTAAAAATAAAATCAAATACTTAAACTCATTAAAATAGCATTATATCAACTCATTAGTTAACCCAAAGAAAATTTTTTGACAATGATTCTTAAAGATAAAAATAACTTTATTTAATTTACTTACATATAACTTTGAATTGTCTATCCTTACCCCTGTTTTGTATAAATACATTTAACTCTTTAATAAAGATACCAGTCTCGAAGATGTCGTGAAAGCGATGAAACCGGTCACTGGATATTCCAAATTTGTTGATTAAAGTATCACTCGTGTTTTATTTATATAATACGTTTTTTATTGTTAACTTTTTAAAATCATTCTTATGTTGTTGAAATTCCACTCGTCAATGCGTTTGGAAGCTGCAAGACTTTTTGTGATGTAAGCTATCATATTATGTAAATGTTATCAACTATCAAATATCTAAATTTAGTAAA
Source organism: Micrasema longulum (assembly GCF_059751315.1). Classification (NCBI taxonomy): domain Eukaryota; kingdom Metazoa; phylum Arthropoda; class Insecta; order Trichoptera; family Brachycentridae; genus Micrasema; species Micrasema longulum. Next base: position 43,377 of record NW_028278964.1, read on the forward strand.
TGGGGTCTAGAATTTCAACCGTCCATGCGCTCAGTAGCTGCAAGACTTGTTGTTATAAAACTTTTATTTTTATAAATTTGCTTTTTATTTTGTTTTTTAAAATATCACTTAAACTCTAAACTTCACTATCAAATAAAATAATTTTAAAAAAAAGTAAATAGGGGCTAGATTTCTTACTGTCCATCCGCTTTGTAGCTGCAAGACGTGCTGTTATCTAACTCCTATATATCATAATTGTTATATATCATGATTGGAGACGAGGAACTAAAATCCCAACCTTCCATGCGCTCTGTAGCTGCAAGACGTGCTGGGATATTTATTTATTATACAGTGCCCTTGAGGTGATTTTCACAAAAATGCCAACAACAACAAACCATCCTGCCGTTTCCCCGTAGGAGTAGGCAGAGAGGATAGAACGCCACAACACTCTATCTTGGCATACAGACCTCACTTCCTCTACATTCATACATCTTCTCATGCACGCACGCCGATTATTCCTACGTTTGACAAGTCCATCTTCAAGTATTTGATGGACTTGATCGTGCCATGTCTCCTCGGTCTTCCTCGTTTTCTGCATCCATCAACATTTGCATCGTAGATCCTTTTAGCCGTTCTTTCGCTGTCCATTCACTCTACATGTCGCTATATAAATTATCCAAACATATATATATATCTACAGCGGCCTGAAGACCAGCGCCTGAATCGTCCATTATAACCGCATCATCGGCATACTCTAGGTCGCAGAGCCTCGGGAGGAGGAGGTGGATATTCCTCGATCTAAAGGAATTGACTTTCTTAGGATGAAGTCCATGAGGAGAGAGTATTTACAATGAAAAAAACGTGCAACAAAGTGCAGTGTCTCAGTGAAACTCGATCAACATAAAGATACACATAATAAAGTATATTGAGTGTATAAACCACGCGCGGGAATAATGACAGGACGCTGTTTGGTATTTTTAGTAAATATTTTGTTTAGATTATTTATACGTTTCTCGCATTGAATGGTTTGTTTCTTCGGCTAGGTATCGTCTAAGATTATGAGAAAATATGCTTGCGTAAACAGTTCTTGGCTTTCGTACTTATTCATGGTGATTGTTAGTGTTTTAAGTGAGATGTGTCAAAAACTTGGTCAAAAAATGGGTCCAGCGTCAGAAGGTATGTGAACCTCTTTCTCACAAGCCAGCGATAAAAAGGTTAAGGAAATTACCCGAAGTTTTTACTTCGATGGGGGTCACTCCGTCAAGCGTTATAAAAATACACTTCTAAACAATTACTAAATTGTTTTATTACGCAAACTTCGAAAGTGTCAGAAGTCAGATCTCACGAATGCGGCCATAGATTATACAGTAAAGATTGGAAAGATGGAAAGTCGTATGCAGAGATTTTTTTTTCTATACGCCTCCACTCGTTAGCGAATGATTTTGGCTCTTAGAAACAAGAATAAGAAATTTAAAGAATAAACGCTTCAGTGAACGACAAAAAAAACCCATATCTAAGAAAGAAAAAAAATATAATGTGAGGTAGTTAAAATCAGTATGAAAGAGTTATGTGACAATAAAATATTATTACCGTCTAAATTAAACGTAAACATAACATGAAATTTTGGGCTAAAAGTAAAGAGGGGCATTCAATTATTTTACTTATTATTTAAGTTTGGCAAATAATATTTAACAAATTCAAATATTTTTATTATTTGTCCTTAAGAATTTAGTCAGAAGTAAATAAGTATTCAAATCGTTCTGGGCGAGTAAAAATTTTACGTTAAGAGGGAACGTATTCTTCGCTTCTTTCGTAGAGGGGACAGTAAAAAAACAAATGATCTAATGTCTCATCGTCATATTCACAAAGACACATTGCCGAAGTAAAGACACCTATTCTCGATAAATGCGAGGCAACGAGACAATGTCCTATTCTCATTTTTGATATTAAAGAGATGTTCAATTTTGAATGCTTTTCGATTTTAAACCATGGTGTAATGGGAATGGAGCATTGAATACTCTTATAAAACAACCCAGTCGAGGAATTCTGCCAGAAAATTGTCCACTCAGATCTGATTTTATTAATTATAGTTGGTACACAATCATCAGTAGGACTACTAAAGGAGTGAGGGATGCTTCCATGAAGGCATGCTTCCTTCGCTAGGTGATCAACTCTTTCATTTCCAGAAATTCCGATATGCGAAGGGATCCAACATAAGGTCACCTTGAAATTTCTCTCGAACGCAAAAAATATAAGATATTTCATTTCACAAATTAGTCCATCATTACAACCATAAATTCCAGATTTCAACTTTTTGATCAGACTTAGGGAATCAGTAAATATTATTGACATAGGAATCTCAAGGAGTATAACTTCCATTAAAGCCTCTTTTAGTGTTATGCACTCGGCAGTAAAAACTGAAAAATCGGAAGGCAATATGAAAAGTCTATGTACTGTACAAGTCACAGTTTGGACTGTATTCCACAATCCTGTAGCAAGGGGTAGGTGTTGGCCGTGTCTCGCTGCCGTCGTCGCTCTCGGGGTCGTAAATCCCGAAAGTTATGTAGTCTCGAAATTCCTCTCAAGTCCGGTGTCACTGCGTAGGTCGGTGGAAGATACTGGTTCGTAGTCCTGGGGTGAAGCGATGGTCAAGTCCAAGGTGTAGATCCAGTAGTAGAGCGGGAGGTCGGGCGGGGTGACGAAATGAAACGATCAGACTAACTTGATGTCTCGAGGCGAACTCAATATTTATTCTTTAAAATGTACACATTATATAGGGCGTGTTGCGGGCTCCCGCTACCTGCGTTCGAACCGGCGTTAGGCCAATACGGGAGTGGGGGGGGAAATACCGCTCCCACTATACCCGGCCGGCGCGCCTCCCCCAAAGTGCATATAGGGAGGTGCCGGCGCTCGGCCCGGTCACTTCGCTGGGAGCCGCCGCACGCGCCACATCAATTACAAATGCCTTTTTTAAGGCAGTCCTTAGTCTTTATACAAATACAAATATGCATGTTAGGGCAATAACGCGTCAAACGTCTAGATTCAGGCCCTTTTTAGGGCCTGTAACACAAATTCCTGCTCTATAGTACCCCGGTATCGCTAAAGTCAGACCCGAAAGTGGAATATTCATCCTTTATTGTGGGTCCAACATTTAGCCTACAGATACCGGGGGCCCTAACTATATTATTGCATTTTATTCTCATATTTAACCGTCCGTTACACTCCCCCCGATGCCACGCTGTTCGGCTGCGGGGGCATCTTCTTCTCTGGACGGTCCTCTAGCAGTAGTGGGTTGAGCCGGATCGCTGGTCGGGCATATTCTCCGGCCGCCGTCTGAACTCGTGCGGTCCGCACCTGTCCATCGGCAGCCAGTCGTGTCTCCATGATCCTCCCTCTTGTCCACTGGTTGCGGGGTGATGATGGGTCGGCGATCACTACAAGATCGCCGACTTTCAATGGCTCCGATCTATCGAGCCACTTTTTCCTCTGTGCTAGTGTAGGCAGAAACTCGCCCAGCCAGCGTCGCCAAAATTTGTCGGCTAGTTGCTGAGCTATCCGCCACTGCTTTCTCAGGCAGATATTCTCCGTTTCTTTGGGGTAGAAGGCGAGATGTGTGCGTGCCCCGGCCGAACCAATTAGGAAGTGGTTCGGAGTCAATGGGGTTTCATCTGCGGGGTCCACCGCCACATGGCTAAGGGGACGGCTGTTTACCGAGAATTCGGCCTCGGCGAACGCCGTCAACAGGGTCTCCTCTCGTGGAGATTGTTCTTTGAGGATAGCGACTAGGGAGGTTTTAACTGATCTCACTAGTCGCTCCCACGCGCCACCCATATGCGGTGAGGATGGCGGTATATACTTCCATTCTACGCCTTTATTTGCAAGTTCTATTTGGAATGCGGCGTCATTATGGAGATCGGCAATTGATTCTCGCATTTCTCTGTCGGCGCCGTGAAAATTTGTTCCGTTATCGGAATGTATCACCCTCGGTTGGCCTCTTCTAGCGGTCATCCGTCTGATGGCTTGGATGGCCGCGTCACTTGTCAGGGATGATGCTAACTCGAGGTGTATGGCTCTGGTCGTCATACAGGTGAATAAGACACCGTATCGCTTCTCCCGGCGTCGCCCTATCGTAACATATAGGGGGCCAAAGTAGTCCAACCCACAGTGGGTGAATGGTCGTTGGTAGCTGGCCACTCGCGCCTCCGGTATCTGGCCCATTTGCGGTGTGCCGGCTCGTCCTCGCCGAACTCGGCAGATGGCGCATCTGTGACTTATATTTCTCAGCGTCCCTCGTAACTTGAGCACGTAGAAGTTACGTCTCACGTCACATAACACTCTCTCCGTCCCCGGATGCCCGGCTCGTCTGTGGTACTCCTCCAGGAGCAGGCGGGTATATCTATGGGCGCCATCCAATATTATAGGCGCCCTCAGTCCTTCTGATGTATCTGTGTTCCTCAAGCGTGTTCCCATTCGCACGGCACCCTTGTCGTCTATGTGCGGCGTCAGCCCGTATAGGCGGCTCCGCGCAGGGAGTCGCTCCCCCCGTCTCAGGGTAGGTATATCGCCGCCGAAAGCGTCCGCTTGCGACTGACGGACCCAATGGAGCTCAGCATTTTCTAGCTCCCCGGCCGTCAGTTCGCCAACTTCGCGGGCGCCGTCTCTTCGGCGGCTTTTTCTCACGAAGCGCAGTACCCACGCCGTTGTCCTTATCAAGCGATTCCACGACGAGAATCGCTGTGGCGCGGGTAGCGCCTCGCTGGTGGTTATCGCCAGTACCACTCGCTCTGCTTTCTTCTCCAGCATCGCATCGTCCGGAGTGGGCGTCATCTTCTTTTCTCGAGGCCATGATTCTTCTCCTTGCCGGAGGTAGTCTGGCCCCTGGAACCATACTCCTTCGAGGGACAGGTCAAGCGGGCGGCCATCTCTCGTACCGATGTCGGCGGGGTTGAGTTTTGTCGGCACCCACTTCCAGTCCACGGCGTCGGTGAGTTCGTCTATCTCACCTAGCCGATTGGCCACGAACGTTGAGTAGGCGCGCGGCTCCGACCGGATCCAGCACAGGACCGTTGTGGAGTCAGTCCAGTACACCTCCTTTTCTATGGCGCACTGGGTTTCTCTCCTGATGGTGGCCGCCAGTCTGGCCGCCATGAGTGCGCCCTGTAGCTCAAGGCGCGGTATTGACATCACCTTTAACGGCGTCACTTTGCATTTACTGCTGATAAAGGTGGTCTTCTTGCCCTCGGTCGTGTTCTCCACGTAGTAAGCTACTGCGCAGATCGCCACTTCCGAGGCGTCGCTGAATAGATGTAGTTCTCGGCGGTTCCACCGACTTACTATGGCGCATCTGGGGATGGCGCAATTTAAATTTTCTAACTGTGCGATCCAATTTTGCCATCTAGTCTTATGATCTTCTCTTATCGTTTCGTCCCATCCGGTTTGAGCCCTCCATACATCCTGTAGGAGCATTTTAGAGCGGATGACGAGACATCCCAGGAATCCGACCGGGTCAAAAAACTCGCATCACTGCACTCAAACAGTTTCCCTTTTAGTGGGCCAACTGTCGCTACCCTGGCCGAGTGGGTCGTCGAATTGATAAATAAACTCATCTGTGGCAGGTCTCCAAGTCACTCCCAGGACTCGTCCTGTGAATTCATTTGTAGCGCCGGCCGTCTCGTGCGCTTCCGTTAGGTATATCGGCGTGGCCGGCGCGGCGCGCGCTTCAGGTGGCACCGAACTGAGCACTTCACTCTTGTTGCTAGCCCAGTTCGTCAGTGTAAACCCGCCTCGGCGTAGGACTTCGGATACCTCCCGGACCATTTTCTCAGCAGCGCCGGCATCGTCCATGGCGTCCAAATAATCATCCATATAAAATTTGGATTTGCATGCCGCCGCTGCCTCCGGGAACTCGTTCTGACTCTGTTCGGCCACTGTATTTCGCACATACTGCGCAGAACTTGGTGAGCACGCGGCTCCAAAAGTCATTGACGTCATCTTGTAGGTTTTCGGCATCGACTCCGGATTATCTCGCCAGAGATAAAGTTGAGCGAGTTGATCTTGTTTTGTGATTTTTATTTGTAAAAACATTTCACTTATGTCCGCCGCAAGCGCTATATGTCCCTCCCGGAATCGAAACATATTTCCCAATAGCGATGATAATAGGTCCGGTCCGGCCATTAACTTGTCGTTGAGAGAGACGCCTCTATACTTGCTTGCGGCGTCGAAGACTACCCGTATTTTGGCGGGTTTCTTCGGATTAATGACCGCAAAATGTGGCAGGTACCACCTCTTTGGTACGTTATTTAATTCACTTTCACATACCTCGGATGCATATCCCTTTTGTAAGTATCCGTTCATTTTCTCGTGATATGCGGCGGCAAGCTCTCTGTTATTTCTTAATTTTCTTTCCACTCCTTCCAGGCGGCTGAGAGCGTGTTGCCTATTGTTGGGCAACCACGTATCTCCGTCTTTCCACAAGAGTCCAGTCTCCCAATGTCCATCCTGAAGAGGTTTTGTCGTGGCTTGCATGATCGCGTATGCGCGCGTTATCTGTCTGTCAACGCGCGTGGCACTCGTTACTCCCAACGAGTCGATTGTGAAGTTATTTTTTACAAGACTTGCTAAATTAACGCAGCACTTGGTTTGCTGCGCACTATCACTGTCAGTCGGGCTTGTGGGTAGCTCCGACACGATACGCTCGTTCTGTCCGCGGCACTCGTGATTTACTTCGGTGGTTACAAACGGCCTTACTGGCCCGTTACACTCGCGATTCACTTCCGCGATTGTAAGCGGCATTACTAGCGAGCTATACTCGCTATTCACTTCGGCGGTTGTGAGTGGCATTACTAGCCCATTACGCGCGCGATTCACTGCCGCGGTTATGGGCGGCATTACAAGCCCGCTACACTCGCGATTCACTACCGTAGAGCACTTTGATTTACTCATAGTCGCGAGCGTAATGTTGTTTTGCGCCAGTGCGCTGCCGTTGACTCTACCGTGAGTCACCCAGCCTAACAAGGTTCTTGAACGGATTTCATCACCGTTCGTTATCACTTCCCGCGACACTATTACGCCAGCGTTGTCTTGCCCGATGATCATTTGTGGCTTGACAATTCTCGAACCGTTCGCGGTTCCACTGCGTGCACACGGCGCTTGTGGAAGGTTCAATTCTCGCACTGTGTTCGCTCCGATGCGATATGAAATGTCACTATTTCCTTTTATGTTCACTTGCACTCGGCGCGTGTCTATCGTTGCACTATTTCCACCGATTCCGCGGATCGAGATAACATCACTACGTCCGCGGGCTCCCACTTTGTTCGCGACTTCATTGTCTATCAACGTGATAGTGGAACCTTCGTCCAGCATTGCGTTCACTGTTACGCGTCCCCGTGGTCCGCTTATTTCCACTTCGATCACTTTTAATAGAACTTTCGAGTCACTATTCGGTCCGCTCATTACCCCGACGAACTGATTCCCGTCGGGCACTATTGCGGTTTCACTAACGCTGTCGGCGCTATTCACTCGCGGCTCGTGTAATAACTTGTGATGGTTCGCTGTACACGTACCCACGTTGCACTTAGCGGTGCTTCGGCACTGGTTTGCTCGGTGTCCGTCACTCAGGCACTGATAACACAATTTTCTATTTCGCACAAAGTCTCGTCGCATCAATAACGACATCTTCGCAAACTCGTTACATGCACTTAACTTATGACCGCTACGGCCGCACTTCGCGCACTTTGAGTCTGTTGTTGGCCGTGATTCCGTCGCCGCGAACACTGTTTCCTTTCCACGCGCCGGTAACTTCGTCTTTTCAAAGGCGCAGGCGTCCTTGGCGTTGTCCGCGAAAACCATGATCCAGTCCACGAAGTCGCGAAGTGTTGCCTTCTTGTTAGCTCCTTTCCGCGACATCACCCAGAGTTGCCGCGTGAAAAACGGGAGTCGAAGCACCATCTCGTTCAGCAGTTCATCCGAATGCAGATGTTCTTTGCGCCTCTTTTCCAACGTGAGGCACATGTTCCGTACGGCAATCGCGAACTCCACTAAATCGTCCATGGTGCTTTCTGCCGTCAGTCGCGGTGATTTTCGCAGCTTGTCCAACTGCGTGCTCATGATGACGTCCGGGCGGTCGTAGTGCGTCTCGAGGGTGCTCATGATCTTATGAACATCCTTTGATTCCACTAGTAGTCCCTCCACTAGCGCCCGGGCGGGCCCTTTGAGTGCCTTCTTCAGCCTGAGAAGGTTTTCCGGGTCCGTCAGTTGGCACAGCTCTGACTCCCAGAATTGGTCGCAGAATGCCGGCCAATGCACGGGGCTGCCGCTGAAGTCCTGTAGCTCCCTGGCGTTCCCCTGTCGAGCGAGCATGGCGCCGATGCGTGTTTCCTCTTCCTGGGTTTGTCCTCGATTCCCTCCTTGCTTTGCCAGCAAGGCCTCGAGTGCCAGCGTGAAACGGTCGGCTGGTTCGGCGTTGGTGTGCTCCTCGACCCATCTCTCTGTGTTGCGGCGCGCCGTTTCCTTCGGCCTCGCCTCTTGATTGTCCTCCTCAGAGAAAGGCTCGTTCCTCTTGGGGTAGACAGGATCAATGACTAGCGCGTCCCGGTCCTGGGGCGCGCTCGATGTAGCTTCCTTCTCCGCCTGGGCCAGAGCGGTCCGCGCTCCGAGTTGCGCGGTGTCTGGCTGAGCGGCTGGCTTGCTTGTAGTTCCCAAAAGCGACATCAATTGCTTGATTTGCTTCTCGTAGTGTCTTCTCTCCCGACGCCTCTCAGATCTCTCGTTCTGCAGCGTCTCGTCAGTCGCAGTCGGCGAGGGGGTTGCTTCTTCCTGAAGAGTGATGTCACCTTCCGAATCGGAATCTCCATCCGATACGGGCTTGGTGGGCTGCTCCTCGGCGTTCTTTCCAGAGCGTAGTGAGGCGGGCATCGTAGATTCGTCTCGGCTGAAGACTCAAAGTAGATGGCAGCTGAAGATCACAATCCGGCGAGTCGAAGGACCAGAAACTGTACTGTACAAGTCACAGTTTGGACTGTATTCCACAATCCTGTAGCAAGGGGTAGGTGTTGGCCGTGTCTCGCTGCCGTCGTCGCTCTCGGGGTCGTAAATCCCGAAAGTTATGTAGTCTCGAAATTCCTCTCAAGTCCGGTGTCACTGCGTAGGTCGGTGGAAGATACTGGTTCGTAGTCCTGGGGTGAAGCGATGGTCAAGTCCAAGGTGTAGATCCAGTAGTAGAGCGGGAGGTCGGGCGGGGTGACGAAATGAAACGATCAGACTAACTTGATGTCTCGAGGCGAACTCAATATTTATTCTTTAAAATGTACACATTATATAGGGCGTGTTGCGGGCTCCCGCTACCTGCGTCCGAACCGGCGTTAGGCCAATACGGGAGTGGGGGGGGAAATACCGCTCCCACTATACCCGGCCGGCGCGCCTCCCCCAAAGTGCATATAGGGAGGTGCCGGCGCTCGGCCCGGTCACTTCGCTGGGAGCCGCCGCACGCGCCACATCAATTACAAATGCCTTTTTTAAGGCAGTCCTTAGTCTTTATACAAATACAAATATGCATGTTAGGGCAATAACGCGTCAAACGTCTAGATTCAGGCCCTTTTTAGGGCCTGTAACACAAATTCCTGCTCTATAGTACCCCGGTATCGCTAAAGTCAGACCCGAAAGTGGAATATTCATCCTTTATTGTGGGTCCAACATTTAGCCTACAGATACCGGGGGCCCTAACTATATTATTGCATTTTATTCTCATATTTAACCGTCCGTTACAGTCTACTTAATTGAAAAGTTGGAATATAAAATGCCGCACCACAACCTTGGGCTGTTTTAGATCCATCAGTAAATATAAATGTGGAACCAGGCCATTTTATAAATAGATTATACACATATATTATACACGTATATTTTTCAACAATGATAAAGGTTTCTATTTTTATTTTTTATTTTATTTCGTTTATTCAGAAAAACAGCAGCAATACAAAAAAATATACACAACATTATCAAAAAAACATAAAATAAAGCCAAATCAGTTTTCCACATAAATACAATTATAAAAATCCAGTTCGGTTAGTTATTAATTTATAGAAGTGGATGTGTGCGAGTTTTTTTTGTGTGAGGATGCGTGTGTAAAAAAGTGGAGTGTAGTTTTGGTAGATATGTGAATATGTGTGTGATTGTATATGGGTGTGAGGGTAGGTTTATGGACAGGGTAAGTGTTTCAGCTTTTTTACTTCACAAAAGTCTACAGATTTAAGAGTTGAGGAAATATGGATGTTCAAACATGGGCAGAATGGTGAATGTTACACAGTGTGTAAAGTGGCTACTTAATCAAGTTTAAAACCGAAAAAAAACTCAATATATAACTCCCAAAAAATTTATAATTTATGATAATATAATTTTAACGGATGGTGAAAAAATAGTCAGTAAATTTAATGATTTTTTCACGAAAATTGCTTCATCAATTAAAAAAGATAATCCTTCACTTAAAATGTATTTAAATGACTCCATACCACAGAGCTCAGACAGTAACTTAATTTCGACCCCTGAATTATCCCAATTTAAACCTATTAGGGAAAATTAAATTCCTTAATACATAGATGACCTAAATATTAATAGCTCTAATGGATCAGATGATATGTGTAGTTTAACCATTAAATCAATAAAAATATTTATATTATCACCATTAGTATATATTTTTAATAATTGTATCTCAAAGGGTGTATTTCCTGATAAATATAAAATTTCGATTATAGTACCAATTCACAAATCAGGCTCTACATGTAAAACTGATAATTATAGACCAATAACATTGATTTCTCGAAACGAAGCTCGCACAGAGACATGCATATTTTATCGGTCCAAAAATTTTAAATTATTTTTTTACTGATAATGTTTCATTGATTCCAAACTTCCAAAATTTTCCTTCTTTTAAAAAACATACCCTTTCTCGGATTCAAACTGAAGATATGAACTCTTTTTTCTACGATTTATTTTGTTGCCCTTTAATAAGGAGGAATATTTTTTTGTTTTTTTTCATATTTTTTATTTCCTTTTTTAATTACTTTTAAAAAAATACCAAATAATCTTTTCCAGAATATTTTATATTTTCTTTCTTATGTTACACAAAAATGTTAAAACTGTTAATTATTTATTATAGGAGCAAAACATTAACATTTTCTTGTATACCCACGAACAGGCCATGCCTTTGTGGGATTTTTTAAAAAACTATTTTTACTATTATATGTCTTTCATTGCTATGTAATTATGCTTTATTTTTTTAATACTCTGTTTTACCTTTTATGTTTATTGTAAAAAAACAAAAAAATTGTAATAATTTTTTTTTTAAATCCAATGACAGGTCATAAGCCTTGTAAATGCTTAGACTTCCATATTCCCTTCTAAAAAATGTTTTCCCTATCTGTTGAAATAAATTTAAATCGTATATTCTTTTTCGCTACCTCTATTTCTTGTCTCTTTGCACATTTGTCATACTCTTTTCAAATATACAAAGCACAAATTAATCTACCAAGAAATTCATGTATATTCAACTTGTATTGTATTTAACAAAGCATTTAACAGCCATATATCTTTCAACAATAATGCATTATTGTCTATAATTTCTATCTTATCTGTGTCTGTGGTCTTCTGTCAAGCGCGTCCGCATATCGAGGATACAAAATACACCAATTACAATATAATTTGACGATTAAACTAAGTTTTTACGTAAAAAAGTAAGTAATTATTCCGGTATGTAAAGTAAAACAATATATATGGCCTTTATTTCCGCTCGGTATGACAGGTGACAGGTAACTCGACTTGTTAGGTTTATAGATCGGACGTCTTCTTTCTTGTTTTATGGCTTCGTCGAGTAAGAATACAAAGTAGCCGCGATGGTTAACCAATAATAAATTATAAATACTCGTATTTAAGTTTAGAAATGTTAAGGTTTTATATTACGAACCGCAAAAGATTTCAGTTCACAACATTAGAAAAAGTTGATCGCAAATTCTTAAGATTTATAAATTTTAAACTTTCGAACCCTATCGAGCAAATTGATTAAAATTCTTGGCGTAAGTATAGCCTGTAAGCTCGCCAATACATGACAGATGACAGTAAACATAACCATAGAAAAACGTAACAGTTGAGCTCTCAGAAATAAAGCAACGTGAATGCAGCAATGGGCGTAAGTATAGCCTGTGAGCTCGCCAATACATGACAGATGACATTAACATAACCATAGAAAAACATGGCAGTTGAGCTCTCAGAAGTAAAGCAACGTGAATGCAGCAATGCTTGAACTACATGTCAATAATATTATAATAATAAATAATATTATTTGGCCATACGGAACTTTAAAGCACACCTTGGTTTAATTACTAATAGTATTTTATCGGTTAGGTAGGTGTATTTAAAAAAAATGTTGCGTGCCTGAAAAAAGCACAAATAATTATGTTTTTGTAAATGATGTCAGTAGCGACACTCAGAGAGTGGCTTTGTGACGTTTTGACATTTTTTATAAGAAATTCATGGCGTAGCCGAAATACTGTTATAAAAACGAGGATGTTTTTGTTGATTGACGTTAGCAGGCGCTACCCAGGGGCGACTTTGTGACGTGAGAAATTATTTAAAAAAAGAGATTTATGGCGTAGCCGAAATATTGTAATTAAAACGAGGATGTTTTTGTTGATTGACGTTAGCAGGCGCTACCCAGGGGCGACTTCATGACGTGATGAAATTATTAATTTAAATATTTTTTTTCATTTTACATAGCGTAGCCGAGATAAGAAATTGCGTGGTGTTTCGAAATTTAACCGTGTAGGTAGCCACCTAGTTACAATATTATTTTTGTATTTGTATAACTCCTGTTTTCTAACGTTTATGTATTTACCGCTATAAGAATTAAACTAAAGATAGTTTTTACTTTTAATCGCTATCCGTTTTTTAAATTATGTTTGTAACACTTAGTAATATTTATTTTTCAAGTATTCAATGTTATTTTTGCATTTTAATTAATATTGTTAATATAAAGCGTATTTTTATTTATTCGAATTCACTAGACTGTTTTTATTACAAAAATAAAAATGCATATTTCTCTATGTATTTTTCTGTTATAAACAATCTATTAAAATAATACACATCAAATTTCCATTGTCTGTTGATTCTATTTGCAATCTTCTTTTTTTTCGATGGTTAAAACTCTAGGAAATTCAAAGACAATAAATTTTTTACTGTCATATATTGGCGAGCTCACACGCTATACATAGCCCCAGCAATGCTTGAACTACATGTCAATAATATTCTAATAATAAATAATATTATTTGGCCATATGGAACTTTAAAGCACACCTTGGTTTAATTACTAATAGTATTTTATCGGTTAGGAGGTGGAAAAGCCAAAAAAAAAACTAAGACGAACTATTAGCATAATTTGTATTTTGCCACGGGTCGATTAATATTTTTTATAGGTTATGAATGTTTTGATTTATAAAAGTAGATTGACACTTCGTTAAAAGAATTTTAAGGCGTTGCCAAAACAAAAGTACTCGCTAGGTATTAGCTGAAGCACACAAAATGCATAATTAATTAAACATCATAGATCCGCGAGCGATTTTTGCACGTTTTATATTCATGCTATAAAGGTTAAATCCAAAAACTAATACTCTACCAATGTTGGTTATCTTCGATGACTAACTATTATTTAATAGTTTATCGGGACAAAAATATGTTTTCATACTTTGTTTTCTTTCAATAATGTATTAATATTGTAATAATGTGTGTATTTTATTGAATTAAGTCTCTTAAACTATGTAATAACAATTAAATTCTATGTTTTGCGAGTCTAATAAGTTTATCCCGTTTAAAATTCGTGCGCTAATGTACGAATGACACGCTTCAACTGTGATTGGTGATTTCAATGCCAAACAGATTGGCCAACATTACAGTAGAGAATAGTCAAAAATTTGATAAAAAGTACCTACCTTCTTATTTTCATTCCTTAACTACCAATCAATGACAATATTTTATTGTTGATTGTTAATAATTATTTGTGTATTATTAAGATATTAATATCTTCATTATTAATTACAAGAAATTAATTTCATAATGTCAAATGTTTTTACTTTACGATTAATTTAATAATTTTATGATAACATATTTTTAAAGTAATTCAGGAGTACTCTGTCTTTATTTGTTTTAAAATAAATCTGAGTGATTAAGCATCCTTTAAAATTTAAATTATTTCATTATAATAATAACGAAATCATATTTTGTTCGTTAAACCCTTTAAAAAAAGAGATTCATGGCGTAGCCGAAATATTGTAATAAAAACGAAGATGTTTTTGTTGAGTGACGTTAGCAGGCGCTACTCAGGGGCGACTTCGTGACGTGATGAAATTAATAATTTAAATATTTTTTTAAATTTTACATATCGTAGCAGAGATACGAAATTGCGTGGTGTTTCGAAATTTAACCGTGTAGGTAGCCGCCTTGTAACAATATTATTTTTGTATTTGTATAATTCCCATTTTAAAATGTTTATGTATTTATCGCTTTTCTTTAATTTTTATTTTTAATCGCTATCCGTTTTTTAGATTATGTTTTTAACACTTAACAATATTTTTTTTTTCAACTATTCAATGTTATTTTTGCATTTTAATTAATATTGTTAATATGGAGCGTATTATTATTTATTCTTATTTTCTATACTGTTTTTATTACAAAAAATAAAAATGCTTATTTCTCTATGTATTTTTTCTGTTATAGACAATCTATTAAAATAATACTCATCGAATTTCCATTGTCTGTTGATTTGATTTCCAATCTTCTTTTTTTTATGGTTAAAACTCTAGGAAATTCAAAGACAATAAATTTTTTACTATCATATATTGGCGAGCTCACACGCTATACTTACCCCAAATTCTTTTATGTGTAAACTTAACTTAAAAGTTAAGATAATAAAACTTTGTTATTAGTGTTACAGAATTTTTATTCTTTTACAAGAACACTACTACAGTTTCGGGAGAGCACTCCTCCCTACAATAGATAGTAACCACTCATTTCATATTCGCACCCTAAAACTCCTGCCATAACAAAAGCAGTGATATGAATAATCTTGAAATAATAGAAATTCACAAAAATTTAAATTCTGAGAACAACCTAATTAATAATCACACATTTAACCACGCCTCGCCTTTATTGACTATGTTCCCTTTGAGACCCCCCTCACCCCACTCACCCTCTTAGACCCGCGTCTGTTAACACTCTCTTAGCCGAGCGATGTCTTCCCACACATTAAATCTTAGACTTAATTATTGTAACTTCCACTTATGTGCTAAATTTTAAGAAATAAATTCTACTTAACGTCTTGTCCCTCATTGATCATGTTTTCATATCTTTACTTCAGATAACTATCCATTCATATGCTAACACCTTAGATTAGGGACAAAAACCCCTTACTCTAAGTTTCACTGATTAATTTGTTTATTTTTTGTTTAAATTCTATTACATGGTGAATAATATTCTGTGTTTACTATATTCGTTTTATTTTACCCGTCGATGGGAGGAGTGCTCTCCCGAAACTGTAGTAGTTTATTTATTTTATAAGGTAAACAAACAGTATGTACACATATATTGCCAATTTCTTTGTATATTAGAGTAAGAAACTCATGCACACACCAAAAAAATTGTTTACACTTAATACAATAATTTAAATTATGTTCAATATAATAAATGTAAAAGAAACGAAATGAAAAAATATTTATATAATAATAATGTTAAATGTCTGCTTCTCTCAAAATTTCAATAATTTTTGACCTAAATTGACATACATTGTCACAAAAAATATCAGCCTCGGTAAATATATTGTTATATTGGTCGCATATTCTAGGTATTGTAGATTGTTTAAAATAGTTTGTTGACGCGTTTTCAGTGTAAAACAAAAGATTTTGTCTTGTCGGTCTAGATGGCACACGGAATGGAAGTCTTTCTAGTAGGTTAGGAGAATCAATTTTATTATTTATTAATTTGAATAAAAATAACTGGTCCAACATTATTCTTCGATTTTTAAGAGAGTTTATTCCATGGTACTGCATACTTTCAGCATGGTTAGAAAAGTTAATGTTTAACCGGTAGTCGACCTGCTTAAAAAAAATTGTTGGACCCTTTCTAGTCTATTAATACTTACATTATAGTAAGGTGACCAAATAGGAGTACAGTATTCTACCTGGGGACGAACAAATGTTTTGTAGAGTTTTTCATATGTCTCTGCATGTTTAAAAGGCTTTGATACTCGCATAATAAGTCCGACCATTTTATATGTTTTTTTTAGGACTGATTCAATATGAATATTAAACGATAGTTTTGAGTCAATAATAACACCTAAGACGCGAATTTGACTATCTGTTATAGAGTAGTGTAGATTGTGTTACACTAATAACAAAGTTTTATTTTCATAATAATTTATTATGAAGTGTTACGGAGTGAATGCTGATTCAATTAAAAATATTAACTTAAAAGCATTATCTAGTAGACGGACAGTTAGTGATTGATTTGATGATGACTTATAACATTTAATGTACCTTTAACTCGGACCCGTCCGACTAACAAAACGCTATTTTATATAAACAAACCTAGCAGTAATTATTATATACACTCGCCTATTCAGAGACTCCATTCAACTAGCAATGAATTTAGCTCTATTGATTTTTATTTTTTACTTATTTTTATTTTTGTTTTTTTACAATAAACATAATAATAAAACAGAGTATTAAAAAATAAAGCATAATTACATATCAATGAAATACATATTAATAGAAAAATAGTAAACAAAAAATTCCACAAAGGCATGGCCTGTTCGTGGGTATACAAGAAAATGTAAATGAATTTTTGCTCCTATAATAAATATTGGACAGTTATATTTTTGTATAACATAAGAAAAAAAAATATGCTGGAAAAGATTATATGGTATTTTTTTTATAGTAATTAAAAAAGGAAATATTTTTTTTTAAAAACACAAAAATATTCCTTATTATTAAAGGTCAATAAAATAAATCATAGAAAAAAAAAGTTCATATCTTTAGTTTGAATCTAGGATAGTGCATGTTTTTTAAAATAAGGAAAATTTTGAAAGGTCGTAATCAATGAAATATTATCAGTAAAAAGAATTAAAAATTTTTGGGCCTATAAAATATGCATGTCTCCGTGCGAGCCTCATTTTACTATGTGGTATTTTTAACACACGATTCCTTCTTTGACTTGATCTATTTGAATTACTTGTAAATAAATTTTGGTTCTTAAATATATAAATGAAAATTGAAAACAATATATTTGTCCTTAATTTTGCTATTTAATATCCAATTTTTTTTTTAAAGGCTTTTATTAATGATATAATTATTTATTTGGTCATTTAGCCATTTTATGTTCCCTATTGTTTTTATGGTTTGATTTCTTTCAATGTCTTTCCATTGAATTTGTATTCTTGTATGCATTTTTTTGATACTCGCGGTAGGTATATCTGTGTATTTTTTATAATTGAAAGGCGTTTAAATTAAATAAAAAATTGTCTCTCCGAACACATCTTGTAGGCAAAGGTGTATTCGACCGTCATTCTTTTATCGTCAGGTGTATTTTGCGGCTATACTGTCACGTGGGGGTAGTGCTGAATGTGGCAGGTGACCGTAGCCTTTACCGTAGACAACCATAACAGTTGAACTCGTATTCATCTTCTTCTCATTATTCAGAAGTAAAGCTATTAGGTAAAGCAATGTGACGGTTGACATAATATGTTAATTACAATTATAATATCATTTGGTCAATCGGATCTTTAAAGCTCACCCTGGTTTTATTACTTTTACTATTTCGGATGAAATGAACACAAATACAATGGAAGATATAAAGTTGGGTTCCGTGTCGAAATTCTAAGAACAATCTAACGTGTTTATTTAATACATATCCAATATACAGGGGTTCTTTAAACCCTGTCACATCCGAAACCACGATGATCAGTATGAGCGAGAAGTCATATTGGTACATTAAAATATTTTTTAGGACGACTAAAATCATTAAAAATAAAATATAGAAAAAAACAAATGGTTGCTCACTTCTGCAGGGATGAAACGAGAAGGGGGAGGGGGGAGTCTGAACTGCACGGCCACGCCCCCCTCGCTTCTTCCCTGCAGAAGTAAGCAACCATTTGTTTTTTTCTATATTTTATTTTTTAAGATTTTAGTCGTTTAAAACAATTATTTTAATGTGCCAATATGTCTTCTTTCTCATATTGATCATCGTGGTTTCGGATGTGACAGGGTTTAAAGAACACCCTGTATATTAAAAAAAAAAAAACATTGTTTAATCAATACTGTTTAAATTCGTTTTAAAAAAATCTCTCGATACAAATATTTTATTTTTTTACAATAAATACTAATTCACCATCTCGTCGGTACTAAATTAAATTTTCACACTTTTTTTCAGAAACATCCGATTTCATTTGCTTTGATTGTCGCTTCCTTTCTTGCAGAATCATCATAGCATAAACTACAAGTATTTGAATATTCTTTTAATTTTAATAATAATAAAATGAAAAATACCTTTTTATTTTTCTTACAAACAAAACGGAAACCAACTCGGAAACAATTTTACACACACAATAGGCTGCTCGTGTACACGCTAATAGAATAAAACGACGTGTAAAGGTGTGTCTGCTATTAGAATCGCGGCGCCTACTGTCGTGGTGTCGGCCGAGCCGGGGAATCCCACGCCGGCACCAACCGGCGTAATTGTAAATCGAACAAGCGCAAAACGACGTTGACCTGTTTTATTTAAGTGTCAAGTAATTCCTTCCTTTGATTTCGGTAGTCCTTGTTTTGAATCCCAACGTACGTACATCCTCCCTGACAACTAGTCAAAAAAGCAACTCGACGAGACACAACGAAAACGTAAAACCGCGAGCGTGACATCAATTCGAATATCCCGTGGCCCGCAAATATAAATAACCGTGAAGTGATTTTATGCAATCAAAAACAGTAGTGTTCTGGACCAGTGCCAAAGGGAGGAAATTGCAAGTCCTTACCCTTTCGTTTATTCCAGTATTGACACTTAAAACATGACGTCAAATAGTTTATGTTTGTGCTCAAACCAACCGTGGTACGTGAAAACCAGCACAGACAGAACTTTCAGGTTAGGTTGTCGCCTTTCCTTCTCAAGTCAAACAACTGGTGAACTTTTTTAACTCAAGCACTTTATTATAACAAAGAACAGTTTGTTAAAAACAAAGCGGTGAATCACTGTTGAATCTCCAGATGGTGTCTCGAATTTCTTCTTTGGGCGATCTCCGTTCGTCTGTCTCTTGCGGCTTCTTGTTCGGAACTGTCCATCTCTCAGAAACCTAAGCTTAAATAATTACCCTTTATCCCTAAGGCCTTTCCCCATTTTAGTACATTTGGGCGCGCCAATTTTCTAGGACACTCCCTTTTTTATGGTTTATTTTTATTCCATACACATATTCCTAATTTAAGATATAATTACAAAATACCTAGGCTAATTATTGCTTATATTATCATAGACTTACATATCCTACAATTTTGTATAATGATTTATATATTAAAAAGTTCAAATAAATCTTACAAGTCAATGGTGCTACCCCGGTATCTCTAACTAAAACATACAAATATTATGTTAAAATAAAATTACAATACATTATTCCTATTCAGGAAAGACAATGTCATCTCATCATTTACCGGGCCAGAGTATTTCTGTATTATTTACGCAATTATTTTTAATTTACTAACTGTAAGAACACACAAATACCCAGCTCCAACGCAACGATTGCATCCCTTTGTAAAGCATTGTCTGTAATTGGTGCATTCTTAGCCAATGAGAAGTCATCTTATGTTTTCGTAAATAGTAAAAATTATCGTCGCCCTTGTCCACGGTATCGATCGTTTACGTAAATTGCATGTGCCAAAAAGAGCCGACTATATCTCCGGTTGCATCCCGCCTCTAGTTCATTTCAGCTCCGACCTTGTCGCCGACAACACGTGTTCAGGATCCCGGTCAGATTTCACAAAATTTATGAGACTCCCTTAGTCCATAATACAACTGCATAAAAAACATTTGTTAGCGAAACAATGTAACCTACTACAATATGTTAAATGAATTTATTTACTAGGTTTCTTAATAAAATCTACCCTACTCTATTCGTAGTACGTAAAACTAATTTTGGAATTAACAGTTTACTTAAAATTAAACGTTCCTCATTTTCTTCGAACATGTGTATCACGAAAAAACAGAACTTGTTTTACAGTTTCAGGGTCGAAGGAATCAAGCAACCAACAACTACCACCATTTTTAACGTTTTTAACAATAATTGGCGTGCGTGCATGAGAAGATGTATGAATGTAGAGGAAGCGAGGTCTGTATGCAAAGATAAAGTGATATGGCGTTTTATCCTCTCTGCCTACCCCTTCGGGGAAACGGCGTGATGGTTTGTTGTTGTTGTGACACATTTTCAAAAGGTTCATTTTTTACAAATTAGGTACATGAAGATTGCTTCAAACAAAAATAATGTGAAGCCCAAAGGGACGATATTTGTAGGCGCTCGAGGTCTTAACCCTTACGCTGCTACGCAGTTTTTCAAGAATCTAATCAGAAATCTTATTATTAATACATTTTAAAAATATTTTATCGAATACGTTGTTTTCCAAACACACTACTGTTTTAAAAATTAATAGCAATTCCAAGAAAAATCATCCATTTCATAAATATCTAATTCAAGCCCAGTAGAGTGAGCAAGATGGACAACTCGTGCCGCCCGCAACACATTCTCGTACAGCGGTTGTAAACCCTTTCTTAATGGAAAATAAAAACAAACAAAAATGAACTCGCGCAGCAATCTCAAATTATTGAAACGACAGTATTATGGTGGTTTTTTTGTTGATTGCGGGGCAAAGTGCCCTTATAATCAAACCTACCACTTCCATCAATGCATGCTAAACAAAATTTAAGTAAAATATATCTTGGAATTTGTTGCAACATAGAGGGAACACATTTTTGCCAAGGGAATATGGAAGTCTAGGCATTTACAGGACTTATAATCTGTAATTGGCTGTTTTAAATGGCCACTTTACACACTGCGAAATATTCACCATTCACGATTTTTTTTTACATTACCTCAACTCTTGCATCTGTTGACTTTTGCAAACTAAAAGAGCTGAAACCTTTATTGAATTCGGCGAGTTTGATCTGGATAAATTATTTCACCTCCTAGGTAATGCCTAAAAATACTTAAAAAATATTTTTTTTATGCAAATTATTTCGATCAACAATATTTTGAGTATGTCCAAATGTTTGTATGGAGTTATTTAGATTGAAACTTCATGATAACGGGTAAATGTACTAAGAAGTGATGTTATTTCTTGGTAGATGTTATAATATAATTTTAATTTTAAAAATAATGTTTTCGTACAACTGTCTCACAAATTGATATCACTTCCAAGAAAAATATTCCGTTTCACTAATAGCTAGTTAACGCATAATGA